>NC_060286.1:25164192-25464192 GCF_021613505.1 Equus quagga
TTTCCCTGGTAACCCCCGATCGGATCTCCTTCTCAATATACTAATTTCCACCTATGAGTGGAGTCATATAGAGTTCGTCTGAAATGCATTTCTTAAATAATGAAACTTGAACGTCAAAATTACTCCTTGATCCATTGGCTGCAGAAAGGTTGTTGTGTTAGCAGACATGAAAACAACATTAATCTCACTGTGTGTCTTCATGAGAGCTCTTGAGTGACCAGGTTCATTGTCAGTGAGTAGTGATATTTTGAAAGGGATATTTTTATCTGAGTAGTAGTTCTCAACAGTGGACTTAAAATATTCAGTAAACCACGTTGTAAACAGATGTGCTGTCATCCAGAATTGGTTGTTCCATTTCTAGAGCACAGGCAGTGTAGATTCAGCATAATTCTTAAAAGCTCTAGGATTTTCAGAATGGTAAATGAGCATTGGCTTCAACTTAAAGTCACCAGCTGCATTAGCCCCTAACAAGAGTCAGCCTGTCCTTTGTCGCTTTGAAACCAGGCATTGACTTCTCCCCTGTAGCTATGAAAGTCCTAGATGGAAACTTCTTCAAATGTAAGGATGTTTCATCTACATTGAAAATCTGAAGTTTAGTGTGTCCACCCTCATTAACTACTCTAGCTACATCTCCTGGATAACTTGCTGTGGCTTCTATGTCAGCACTTGCTACTTCATCTTGCACTTTTATGTTATGGAGACGGCTTCTTTCCTTAAACCTCATGAGCTGACTTCTGCCATCTTTGACCTTTTCTTCTGTAGCTTCCTCCTCTCTCTCAGCCTTCACAGAATTGAAGAGAGTCGGGGCCTTGCTCTGGATTAAGTTTTGGCTTAAGGGACTGCTGTGGCTGGTTTGATCTATCCAAACCACTAAAACTTTCTCTGTATCAGCAATAAGGCTGTTTTCCTTTCGTATCATTCGTGTGTTCACTGGAATAGCACCTTTAATTTCCTCCAAGAGCTTTTCCTTTGCATCCACAACTTGGCTAACTGTTTGCTACAAGAAACCTAGCTTTCAGCCTATTCTCAGCTTTCAACATGCCTTCCTCACTAAACTCAATCATTTCTAGCTTTTGGTTTCAAGTGAGAGATGTATGACTCTTCCTTTCACTTGAACACTTGGAGGCCATTGTAGGGTTCTTAACTGGCCTAATTTCAATATTGTTTATCTCAGGGAATAGGGAGGGCTGAGGAGGAGAGAGATGGGGGAATGACCGGCCAATGGAGCAGACAGAACATAAACAACATTTATCGGTTAAGTTTGCCATCTTATATGGGCACAGTTCATGGTGCCCCCAAAACAATTATAATAGTAAGATCAAAGATCACTGATCACAGATCATCATAAGAAATATAATAATAATGAAAAAGTTTGAAATATTGCAAGAATTACCACAATTCGACATAGAGACCCGAAGAGAGGAAACACTGTGGGAAAAATGGTGCCAATAGACTTGCTTGATGCAGGGTTGCTACAAACCTTCAATTTGTAAAAAATGCAATATCTGTGCAGAGCAGTAAAGCAAAGTGCAATCAAATGAGATATGCCTGTATAGTCTAACCAAAATAGCATTTCTTAGAAAAAGATTTCAAACTTCAGGGTAATATTAAAAAGAAGAATGATTAGAAAACTTAATGAAGCATCTCCAATGTCAAGTGGTAAAGTAGAATATATAGACTTGGAAAACTTATTTATGTCCCAATGAAAGCAGAAATACACATTGGAATATATTCTAAAACTTCCATGTAGTCCCTTTATTGAAAAACTATGAAAACAAATATCTGAATTTGGAACCGACCTTTCACAGATGTTATAAAAAGTGATTTTTGATCATCACAAACTTAAAGAATAAAACATACATGACAGACCATTTAATGTATTACTTGTGTACTCAAAAGCAGCTACTATATACGTGCTGAAAGTAAAATAATTTTTTGCCCAGTGCTGAAAAAATTTTATTAAAAGAAATCTCTTTGGATAGACATGTTCAAGAAGTAATATCGATGATGCTGGCTTAAGTTCAAAGACACACATTTTAGGGGGCACCATCCCCTCACCACCAACAATGACAACTTCAGAGTGAGCAGAAGCATCATTTTCTTACTGTTGAAAAGCAAAAGACTGTAGTCAGCATAAGGAAGAGCAATGGATGAGGGACTGAGACTGTCATTCTAAGACGTATATTATTGGTTGGATATAAGACCCAACCTACCTCTACATAGCTTGTGCTTTACGATCTAAGGGCCATTGAACGCCAAAACTTGTGGAATGCGCCCTAACTACTGCAACATCTGTGCAGAATTGGATTGTTTTGCTTCACGGTGCCATTTTGCAATGTTCACTAACCTTCCATATGTCTTGTCCTCCTCTGGTGATGTGTTCATTAGCTGAGCAGCAAAAAGAATAAAATACTGGAGTTGGCGAACCAAGCATTCATTACGACTTCGTCAGGTGCTCACAAATGCAGTCTGTGTTTAGTCTTCTCATCACTGCTCATCTAAGAATGAATTCCTGACAGTGTGAGATGCCTACCTGGGCATCAGAAGAGGTTCTATGTTTTCACCATTGACGTTTCTGGTTCCAATTTGCTCAGGTCAAGCCCATTCCCCAAAAAGTTTGTGCTGGGAAAAATAAATGGCAAAAGTCGATGGTTTCCTCACTGTTCTTTGTTTTCTGGGGGATCCCCTTGGTTCATTTGCTGTGCAGCAGGAGCCACAAAGGGGATCTCTGGGTGGCCTGGCTGCCATTCAACTTACCCATTTTAACTCTGCTTTTATTGTTTATATATTGGGATTTGCCTATGATTTTATTTTATTTTTAAACTTTACTGTTCAAAAAATAAAAAAAAAAACTTTGGAGATCACCAGCATAAAGATAAATTCTAAAGAACCAGATTTTTTTTTAGTAAGGCCTTTCATTCCAAATGTTCTTTGCTTCTATAATAATAACTAAATGCATTGTGCTTACTACATGTCAGGCACTGTTCAAAGTGATCTGCGTATGTTAAATTCATTTAACCCTCAAAACAACTCTGTAATCGAGGCGCTGTTTTTACCCCCACTCTACGGGGGAGGAAATGTGGGAACGGAGAAGGTTTGTAGCTGCCCAAGATCACACATCCAGTGCAGGCAGACCTGGGATTTGAACTCCAGCCACTTAGGCTCAGAGTCCATCCTTTCATCTACTTTGTTATGTGCTTCTCTACTGTATCCCATTCTGTACTATACCGTTTCTGTAGCCACCCCTTAATGAGTGTTTTTCGAGCAATGATGTGCTTTTGATTTAAATGAAGTGCTTGAGAGGGAGAGACTTGTTACAGACTTCAGATTAAATTTTGTGACCATTCAACATACCATCTAGCACAATTGTTACCTTTTCAACAGATCCCAAAGCTTATTAAAAGACATTTACAGTGAACATGTTGGAAGAAGACTTATGAGTGTGGCATGATTATTCTCCAAATCCTCTTAATAGCGATGAGTATAAGGTTAAGAAAGTAAGTGCTTAAAATATCACATACTTACAAATATCATCTGTTGACATTCGGTAGGAAGTGGTCCTATTTCTATTTCTATTTCCCCTCTCTGTCCCAAGAACATAACTTTCAGTTTTCTCTGATCTGTGTGCGTGCCCAAATCACAAGTGTTGCTCATAAAACAAACACGTGCGACCAAATGAAACGATCTGAGCATAATCATTTCAAATCTCCACAGACATTCATCCTTTCAAACTTTGCAGTCTTAGAGAATCATTTCACCATTTTTCAGATTGTTGTGATAACTGGACTGGAATTAGGGTATATCCTATTGTTCATCTAGACTAAACGCAGAAATTTTCTGCTATGTGTGGCTGTCTTTCTCCTTTGGTATTGCCATCCTTTCTTCTTGTCATGGTCTTCCTTGAGGCACAAAAAATGGCTTCCTAATTTCTCAGAGAAGGTTATGACCCAGTGAGCTCCTTCTGGATCATTTTCCCCCTTCAATACTACAAATTTGGAATCGCCAGTCATTGTAATGCAAAGGGAAGTAAGCAACGACGATGTTAAGAATAGGTAACAGGTAGTCTGTATTGAGAGCTTGTGTGTCAGGAATTTTGCAAGAAAGTTTATACATTTGACTAAGTTTAAACCTCATGCCAATATCTCCATAAGTGTACCTTGAATAAAAGATGAACAACGACACTATGAAGTGAGTATGTTTCCCATTTTCCGTGTAAGGAAAATGCTGTTTAAAGGGGTTAAATAACTTGCCTGAAGTTCCAAGCAGCTAGTAATTGTTAGGAGTCTGTTCTGACAACAAAAGCCCATATGTCACCAAACTCTTACGCTATTCCTCCTCTGTTGTAAGCTTCAAAAGAATGAATATGAATTCATATTCATACAGTTAAAGAAACGAGAGGAGAGTAGCATCTCTTGTTATGCATAGAATCCCTGGATTATAGGTGAGGGTTGCTATTCAATATTCTTTAGCACAAGTTGCACATGGTCTGTGACTGGCTGTAGAAATTCCTCTCCACAGGGATTTTCTTATCTAATAAAAAGAATGTTTCTCCCATCCCCCAACTTTGAATTCTCTCATCTTCGTTTGAGGAAATGCAGAAGCATATGTTGCTCTTCCATCATAGACCAGTAGATGGCAGCAAATGTCCACCGTAGACCCCTGGAATTGTCTTTGAGGTTGTGCGTGGTGGGAAGCTGGAGGCAGCTTTTAAAAATATAATCATCCAGCTACTTACCTGACCGTTGGAGGGACTGATTTTGCAGGTCACACGTGTCTTATTACTTTCGAAAATGATCACGTGGAAAGGCTTTTCGTTGTGTTTGTTGCTACATTTCTGCCCAGTCGTGACTGTCAAGCCAAAATCAAAGGAAAAAAATCGGGGTGGGGGGGGGGGGGGAGGGGGGAGAAAAGGACGATGACCCAAGAGAAGTGCAAATAGTTTCCGTTAAGAATGTTCCTCATGGGTTTTCAAAAAAGTTTTCATCACCCAAGCTGATCAGGGAAGCAGTCTTGTTCATAAATTATTTATCAGTCTCTTTTCTCTATCTCATCTTTCCCACCATCGAAACAAGCAAAATCCAACTTTGGGTGAATTCTCGTTTAAGAAAAGCTGCAGAGAAATATTTCTTACCACCCTTCACTGTCAAAAATGAAGCACAACCATTACGTCAACCATATACAACAAAAGCATTTTTGGGGGGTTGTTTTTTCTTTTAATTAGAATTTTCTTTTCAAAGAATATTACCCTTGGCATTTAGCATTTTGTCTTAGCATAATTTAATTTTCAGCCTGTTGTTGCTTCATTATTCTGGGCAATGTGCTGTGGATTTTATGGACAATTGAAACAAATTGATTCCCTGATCTGGGAGAGAAGCTCCTTCAGCATAGGAGCCAGAGTTGTTACTGCTGAGCTGTTTGACAAGCAAATAGCATCTCCAGGTTTTGTTTCATTTTCTCCAAAATGGGGATGAAAGTATTTTACAGGATTGTTGTGAGGATTATATGGAATTAAATGAGTTAATGTAATGAAGACTCTAGCTTAGTACATGTTAAAAATTCACTGTTAGCTGAATGTGAATTGAGCGGTGGAGGCTGGTGATAGAAAAGATTCCTCTCAATCTTAAGGTTCTGTAACTATGACTAGTTTCTCTTTTTTGAACCTCAACCTGAGAGTTACAGATATCCATCCTAAGAAGGGAAGAGGCACTTGAAAGCTACTGAAATGAAAATGTTCCAGAAGATAAGAGGTTGATTCACCTTGGAGAAGAGTGGTCTTATCGTTACTGCTAGGAGGTGGCTATAGTTCGTCTTGGACAAAAGTTCATCATCCAACAGCGAGAGCTAATGGGAAAAAGAAGAAAAATGATACCATGAGGAAGAGGGGAAAATGAAAAACAAAGGCTCTGATGGAATAGAAAGGATACTGTCTTCATTACCTGCACTCGATCACCATGGAGAATATTTTCCAGCATCTGGAAAAAAAAGGAAATGATGTTTTAAGAGCACTTCAAGAACTAGGTCAGTTACAAGTCTAACATAGAGACTATCACTCGAGAGTGTCATTTTAATTTTGCCATTTACTTTGGAATTGAATCCTGGATCAGGAGATAACATTATCCTTTACCAAGGGCCAGTTGGCAGACCATCTTAACAGGTTTGGTATTTTCCCTGGAATTTTGGGATAATCCATCCTTTCTATGCCACAGCATTTCACAAACATTTTCACACTGCATCTTTGTAACACTCAAATGAGCAAGTGTTTTAAGTTCCATTTCATTGATGAGCAAACAGGGATTCAGAGAAATTGATCTGCCAAAGACTGCCTCACTCCAGTTAGGGTTGGATATCAGAGATCTATGAGTTTCTCTTGTTATCACTGCTGCCATGGCTACTAATACAGCTAAGAAAGAGTGGTCAAGTGTGAAGTCTTTGAAGGCAAAGTGACTGCTTGAGTTCCAGTATTCATTGCTGTTTCCAGACTGTGTGACTGTGGCCACACTACTTGTCGAGGAGGATGGACTTCATAGTCACTATGGACAAGGGTGGTTGCGTTTTTACCTTAAAGGTGGTTATAGCTCATCCTTGTCCATTCAACAGTGAGCATTAATAAAAAATAGGATAAAAGAAAAGGAAACAGATGCTTTTGGTAAACAAAGACTTTGAAGAAAACAGGAAGGTCACTGTCATCATTTTCTGCACTTGGGAACTATAGAGGAAATTGCTCAAGATCTGAACAAAAGGGAAATTAAGACCAGCTCTGAGTCAATTCCTGGCTTCTGATGAGCCTTGGAAGTTGGGCACCTCTCAGAGCCTCCTCTTCTTAAAATGGAAGTGGTAAGAGGACATTCTTCCTTGAGTTAAGTACAAGATGAGCTTTTGCATGGTGAAATGCTCACCATGGTGTGGTGACACAGAAGGTGCTTGATAGTCCGTGTTAATTAGCATTACCACTGTGTACCACTGCAACCATTACCACTGTCTCAACTGTATCGGTGAGAACATGCAGTTCTTGCCAAGGACTGAAAACTAATTTGACCTTCAGTGGTAAGCTTGTTCGTACTGAATGTAATCAATAGTAAAACTTCCAAAATTTCAGCAATATACTTTTTTTTAAAAGTCCATCTATAGCAAGTACAGCATTAAGGCTTTATATTGACCTTACACTTGAAACACATTCACGGGATATGTATACTATAATTGCCTCTCTTTGCCAGTTAGTGGTTATGAATTGGGTTTCCTGCCCCTAGAGAGGATCCTGATGGTGAAAATAAAACAATTATGACACAAGACTCTGACCTATTTTCTGAAAATGAATACTCCGTTTAAATCTGAAAAATGTAATTAATGCTTTTCATGTTGGATGTTATTTTTTGAGGAATCACTGAAACTGTTGACTCAATATTTCCTTATCTGATAATATGGGGGCAGGATTGGCTCCAGCTATCATATTTTGAGCATTGACCATGTGCGAGGTTCTGTGGTAAGCATATTACGTACCCATCCTCGTTCAGCTGACAGCAACCTTATGAAGTACATGCTATAAAGTAGGATGCTGAGGCTCAACATCTAAGTGAGCAGTTCAAGGTCTTGTGGCCAGCACACAGCACAGCCGTGATTTGCACCCACATCTGTCTGACACTGAGGCTTGTGTTTATAACTGCACAAATCTGACTTTACTGTGAAGATCTCTTCCATACCTAACTTCCCAAGATTGCACTTAAAGTACCGTAGTAGATAAAAGTGTTTTGACATGTTGCCTTTAGCTTGAGGGGGAACAAGACAATTTAACGAAAATAAACATAGTGGATCAGGTATAAATTTACACATTACTACTCATGGGCACAGAACTATAACTTTAGTTTTCCATAACTCAACTCCATTTTGTTCTCAAGTTCCCTCAAGCTTCCTAGATCAGACAACTTATTTTACAGCATTCTGGTATATTCAGTCCAATCTCATTAAATTTGCAGTCAAATTCGGGCGTTATTGTTTCAGCCAGTGCCCAGTTTGAAGCTTCCCCACTCTGGAGGGGAAACTCAATATTTCAGGCTTCTGCTGTCTCACTTTTATCCTTCTCTTTGTGCCACTGGGTACTGGGAAAAGCTGTGGTCCGTCATGCCCCCCGAGGGGAGGGGCCTCTCTGGTTGGTGCAGTAATCTCCGGATTCTTGCCATCCTCTGTTGGCAATGAAATTGCATCTATTTGGTCTAAAACGTGTTCTGATAGCTGCTACAGATGATCAAATTTCATGAATCTTGCATCTTCTTTGTTCTGACATCTAGTAGATTTTTAGTTCTTACTGATGCCTCATTGGGGTATGTGGGAATTACTGAATTTGCTGAAAACCACAAACAATGAGCTGATGGAGAAACGGGAGAACCTCCCCAGTCTCTTTCTCTGTCTTGTCATTCTGAACCTTCCTTTCAGCTCCACTATAGCTGCCTCAGGTTGGCATGCCTCCCTGCTCCAGGCCAAAAACCAAGGGATTCAGAGCCCAGTTGAACACAGAAGCAGCATTTAACCCTTGTCTTGTTCCTTTTAAACCTTTCTCAGTTCCTCCAGCCCACACCCACCCTCATTCTCCCAGGCTAGGAAGGGCTTTTTCTTTACTCATGAGGAAAAACTTTCTTTATATCATATCCTATCTCCTTCCTGCTCTATATTTATTCTGGGGTCAAGTCTTGATGCTTTGCTTTGCATTATGTAAAAACTCAGCTTTCTGATTTTCAGGAAAGCCTTGCTTTCCGGAATACTATTTAATTATGGATCCATGGAAGTCTGTTTTGATCAAGCAAAAATTAAGCAATGGCTTCCTTATTCTTTTTTTTTTTTTTTTTTATGGCTTCCTTATTCTTGACCTGTCTGCCTATTCCTGGAAACAATTGCAAATGCTTTGTCTATTTCATTGAATTTGTTGAAGGGCAGAGATCTTTGGGGCAATTGCAAACAATTAATATCCCAGGTCGGGCAGAGAACTCTAGCTCCACCAAGATTTGTGCTTACTTTTAATAGTGTGAAGTCTTCACTGGAAAGAGGATTCTCGACTTACATTCATATTTTTCACTTACCCTTGTGTCTATGTATGGCCATGTGACTGGTTCTAACCAATGAAATGTGAAAGGAATTTTGTATGTCAATTCTGGATTGACACTATTTATACATGGGTGTGCTTTCTCTGTGCTTTCTCATCCCTGCCCACTGGCTGGATGCCAACATCAGTGCTGACCTTGAGAGCTCTGTGTTAATACTGGTTGATCCTCTGCCAGCTTGGTTTCTTGCATGACTGCATGGAGCAGACAATCTCTACCTATCCTCCTGTTGGATGAAAAGTAAATGTGTCTTGTGGGTAGCTACTTAAGATTTCCTGCTCATTTCTTATATCAGCTAGTGTAACTTCAACTAATAAAGCAAGAGCAAAAAGACATTGGTGTAACATATTTTTAAAATTATGTGTGTCCCAACAGCCAAGTAAAATTTCCTTAAAGGGATCAGGGGGCTTCAAAATAAAAGAAAAAGCTATTCCTCCCACTCTTTATTTGGACTATACATATCTAATATACTTAGATGTTGGGTGTAAGTCAAGCATTGATGAACTCTGGCCTGTGGCCTCTTTTGATATGATGGGATAAGCATGGTTTCTGCATTTTTAGGCAGCTGTAAAAACCAAAGCAAGCAAGCCAAGAAACAAAGAAGAATATGTGACAGAGATCATATGTGACCCTTAAGTCTAAAATATTTACTATCTGATCCTTTACAGGAAATCTGCCATCCCCTGGTATAAGGGATGGAGAAACCAACGAGCTTAAACTACATTGTATAGAGAAGACTTCTCTGAGCATACAGAATTGAATATTCTATCCTGGGTTGAACAGTAATATTATGATTTAGGCCTTTGAAATTGATAGGAGCTCTATGGAAAGTGTACACTTGACCTAACACTAGTGAAAAAGTAGAAAGATTTCCTCAATCTTCATTTCCTATGTCTATAGGGCTAAAAGCAGCTTGACTTGTTCATATAGTTGACTGATTGTTTTTGAAGCTGATAGTCAATTTGGTATTATACAGACACAGCCAGAGCGGAGAAACTGGTCTTTTTTGTTTATTTTGGATTGGTGGCTCCCTAAACCAAGGCCAATGACTCTTGGATTTATAAGGTGGATGAAACATTTTCAACACTTCAATAAGGAAAAGAGAGTCTCTTGAGACCTGAGTAACTGAATCATAATGATGTTCTTTCTCCGTTTATGGCCTTAGAAAAGTCAAGCACATTTGTCCTGAATAATCTAGATTAACCATCAGGCTCTAAATTTATTTAAATATACAATTTTCAGTAGGTTTGCAGCCAAACCTACCCATTTTATTCCCTGGGTCATTGATAATAATTAAGAGGCTATGCTTGCGGTTTCCAAGGGGGACCAAAATCAAGACTGTATCACGATTAAGCCTCTGCTTATGATATGTGCCAACGAGCAAGATTTGTTTAAGTTGGCAGATTTTAATGCTTGTGTGAAATATTTTTTATTTTCCTGCTGCTAATTATGTTATGATTAAGTTACATTCACTGGAGTGTAATTATCTATTGCATAATACTTTTTATACAAGGGTCCCTAGAAATTTGCCACTTCAATAGTGCTGACTGAGGGTTTGCTACACTTTCTTAGCGATAAAACTTTCTTTCATACAGTTCGGTTTATCTTCTTCTCCCTAGGAACTCCTTAATAATCACTTTCAGAAGAATAAAATCCTAGTCTAAGTTCTTTATCTTGCAGATACATTTTTTATCTGGGCCTTGTGAATCCTGGGGCAATCATGATGGTGAGGGAAGGGTCCTACTCAACCATGGTAGTGGGAAGCTCCTCCTAGAGATGGCATTAAAAGTTTATTTTTATTTTAGTTTGCATTTTGATAGCTTTGTGTTTTTACAAGTCACAGAACAATGGGACTCTGATAGATGGTTCATATTGACACCACTTATTTCTTTCATTTTTGTGTTTTATAGTCTTCTGTTTTGGATAGCTATATAATTTTCTTTGTCTCTGAGACTCTGCAGCTTTATATTAGTTCCGTGGATGGGGAGAAAAATGGTCCCCCCAGGCCATCCCAATCTTGGTTCCTCTTCTCCCTTTTCCCCACATTTCAGCCTAAATGTCATCATGGCAAAGGACATGTCTGTCTTTCTCACCATTTGATTCCTAAGAATCTCGTACAGTGCCTGGTGCCTGACAACTGTTTGCTGAAAGAATGAAATCTCTCCCCTGCAGTGGCTTCTGAGAGCCTTCTCAAAAATGGTATGTTAGCCTTTTGGAATCTATTTTATACTTTTGAAAATTAAGTGGTTAGATTAGATCAGCTAGTGATTAGATTAGATTCTGTGATTTAAATATGTACCTTATGATTGATTTATTTTACTGATTCACTCAATCCGTTAGCAAATACTTATTATGCACCTACTGTATGCCAAGTAATGCTCAAAGTGCAGTGATGATCACCGTTGAAAAGTTTCCTGAGCTCTTGGAGCTTATAGTTTTACTGTGACAGATAGAAAACTAAGTCAGTCACAGAAATATTAGATAGTGATGATGTTCTGAGAATGAAAGCAACACACCGTGAATGAGAGTTGTGGGGGTCCCTTTAGGTTGACAGTTTGGAGAGGCCTCTCCAAGGAGGCAGCATAAGCAGGTTGTGCAGAGATGAGGAGGAAGAGGATCTTAGGCAGAAGGAGCAGTGAAGGCAAACACCTCTTCTCAGGACCAAGATTGACACATTTGATGAAGGCCATGGGGTGGGAGCATGTGGAACCAATGAAATGTTGAACCTTTGAACAGGATTTGGAGGTGGGTGGGTGGGTGAGAGTCAAAGTAGGGTAGACACAGCTGAAAGATAACATTAATGTTTCAACATGAAAACATTAGCACGAATAGTATTTGAAAACCATTCTTGGGACAAAGGGCAAAAGGCAGGAAATTTATCTTTGATCTTAGTCCATCTTCTGCATTAACACCCCTGAAAGCTGGACAAACTTCGTACTGAAGCCTAGGGCACTGCACACAGTATCCTTAAAGAAGGGCCAGAAAATAAAAAAGAAAGAAAAAAATCGACAGCGTTTAATCCAAAATGGATTCACAGGGGAAGTTCTTTCTGCTTGAAAGCAATTATACTTTACAACGTGTTCTTTTCCCTGGTGTTTCGGCTTCCCATGATGCCTGACTTCATTAAAGCAGGCAGGAAACAGGATTTTCTGTGATGTGCTGGTGGAATTATATCTTCTGAGCTGCAACTAATTGTTTTGATAAAAACAAAAAAACACAATATAACACTATATGAGAAGAAGATCAATCCTTGCACACTGGGCAAATTCAGAAAGAAAGGAGACAGAAAAATAACAGAAACACAGCACATTGTTCTACTTGCGACATTTTGTTTATATAAAACATAAAACTAGGAGAAAGCTTGGCTTAATGACAGATGAGAGCACCATTTGAGAAAAACGTCATTGTAGCGTTGCCTATGCATTTTTGTACGTGTCTGTGTGTGTGTGCGTGTGTGCATCTTCTCAAGCAAATTTTTTGTTTGTCTTGATTTCTTCAGTTTTTAAAATGGGGAAAAGTATGTTTATTACAACCATATCTCAAGGAATGCTGACAAGGTATAGCTATAGTGAAAATAGATGAAATAACTGAATTGTTATGATGCCCTCTCACTTTTCAATAATAATAATAATAATAATGATAATATAAACTCAAAGTAAATCAAGCACCTCCTTGCAAGTGTGAGGACAACTGGGCTCTA
Source organism: Equus quagga (assembly GCF_021613505.1). Classification (NCBI taxonomy): domain Eukaryota; kingdom Metazoa; phylum Chordata; class Mammalia; order Perissodactyla; family Equidae; genus Equus; species Equus quagga. The sequence continues at coordinate 25,176,982 of NC_060286.1, forward strand.
GTTTCATCTCTGCCTCCAAGAGTGAGGCCTTGGTCCACTCCCCTCCACTCTGGGAGCCCCGCTTGAGATACTTGGAATTTGATCAAATCAACATTGTAGGCCTTCCGTGCTCTGAGATCTGTGATTCTAAATATGTGTCAATACTTGATATTCTCACCACATATTTTGACTATATAACCACAGAGACCCAGGATTTATCTCTCAAATAATGTTCTGATAATTGTAAGCAAATGAGGATAGGAAATGATTATAGAAGAGAGACTTTATCTGGAGTCTATTTTGAGAGAACAAAAAGCCTTTATATGTACCAAATCCTTTCTACTTCTTGTCACTCCGAAAAGGAAACAAAATCATCATTGGAATTAGAGTGATGATTGGTCTATTTGAGATCTTGGCTACTCAAGTGTGGCCTGAGGAACAGCAGCATCACTTGGGAGCTTGTTAGAAGGACAGAATCTCAGGGCCTGCCGCTGACCTACAGAAGCAGAATCTTTGATGCAACTAGAGTTCTAGGTGAATCATTTTCATATTAAAGTTTAAGAAGCTCTATTTTAGATGGGTAGCCAAAAAGAGGGATTATTTAGCAAATCATCCGTTTTAACTCCCAACAGAGTAAATGCTTTGTTACTGCAAGAGATCCACCTGCAGCTCGCTGGTTGCTCTTGGCCCACACCTTGAAGTTTGCCTTCTGAACACTTACAAAATATTGTCCTAACCGAGAAGTGATACTCTTCCTTCAATTTCTGAACTGAATCAGTGACTTGTTTTGCTGTTAGGAGTTACCCTTCCATCTTTCAAAGTGTAACTCACGTTTCTGCTTGCTGAGATGAGCATATTTGGAAGAAATGCCCATGCTGGAAAAAACACTCACCTCAATTCCTCATCTAAAGACCACAGAATTGATAAGCAACCTCTTTATCCACTTATTTTTAAAGTAATGTTCAAAATAACTTTCCTTCTCTTGAGCATGCATTGAATACAGAATTTGTGTGTGTTTGTGTGTTGTGTGTGTAAATGCGTATACGCAGGAAAAGAGCCAGATAGATATCGGTCTCTGTTGACTGAAAACATACTTATTCTTGATCTGTGCTAAGGGTTACAGTGGAGTAGGCTCAAAAATGATTGTCTTGGATGGACATTTATTTTCCAGTTATTAGAGCCGAAAGTTAATAGGTGATTTTTGTGCCACAGAGGTGGTGACTTCACCATATACGGTAAAAGTGAGCCACCTACAATGCTTGTTTCTGTTGCTCGTTTCAGCTAAGGTCCACTATGTGGCTCTGGGAGATTAGCTGTACTTTCAATGTATCACTTGGATGCTTTTCTTAGAGAGAAATGACCAGAGAATCTCAAAAGAATGCCTGCAAGTCCTGCCCTTGACTTAAACGGATGCAGATGCAGATCAGAGACCACACAGGGCAGAAGAGAACCCTCTTGGCAAGAAGTGGGAAATCTTCTGAAGTCGTCAGGGCAATATTTGAATTGGACCACAGCAGAAGTCAACAGACCTAAGGTTTCAGCTTTCATAGCTGAGTATGTTTTAACCGACAATGTATGCATTATGAGTTGGAAACTTCACTTATAATACCACAAGCTGTTCTGGTCAATCTATAAGGAAAGGGGCTCTTCAAGATATAGAAAAGCACATCAATAAATCTTTTGATTTCAAGTCTGCAATCATAACCCAAAATATGCAATTTTTTGCCTCTGAATACTTGACCCTGTGGAGAAGAAGGAATGAGTGATCCAGAACAGTTATTTATTTATATTCATATGGTCATGGGCTTGACCTATGTTAGAGCTTTATAAAAAATCAGATTTCCTAGAAGAAGCCGTGGAGACATCCTGGTTAATCCCTTTATTTTATAGATTGCGAACTAAGTCCCAATAAGCCTGAATGACATGTCAAGTTCACAGAGTTTGTTAGCAGGATTGGGACTAGAGCTCAGGATTCTGGAATTACAGGGCAGTTAACTTTCTTCTACATGGGAAGATGTAAAAGAATGTTCCAGGAGGTTATGGGATGTAGGAGAATGTTAACCCATGAAAATTTAAATCAGATCCCCAAATGACAAGAACTTGGGTCCAATTGTCCCAGACTGCAAATGCTCTTTTGCCTAGCAATCAATTCCATGAAATACAGTTTCTGAGCTTTTCCAGTCTGGTATATGTGTGTGTAAAAGGCTCACATACAAAGCAGCATCAACAGACATCTTCATAATGAACCGGCATTGGAGAAATCTGCTCAACCAGAAGATGGGAGGTATAGTGTGAATAGGGTGCTTCTAACCCTTTACTGTGCATTCATTTGTTCAACAAGCCTATCTTGATTGTGAGTCTGTGAGCATCTAAGTTAAGCGGTAGTAATATAAAAATGAACAAAACACATACAGTCTGTCATCAAAAAGTTTATAATCCAGTAGAGTAGATAGATAAGTTAGTATGCAATTTATTTATTCAATGTATTCTTTGAATGCTATGTCAGGCACTGTTTTTCATGGGGGATACAATAAAGAACGAGATAGACACAGCCCCTCCACTCAAGGAGCTCACTATATGGCCAGGATAACAGACACTAGAGAAATTCTTGAATAATTAGTCCTAGGATAGAGGTTTACATCTGGATTCTGGGAGCACAGAGTAAGGGCATGTGCTACAAATGAGGATGGGGGACAGGGGAATGTTTTACTTGTGTTCAATTATGAAAAGCAGTGATGAATTAAGCACGAGATACCTCTTGGAGCTAATGATGTCCCTAGATTTTTCTAGGCCTTTTTCATAAGCCAAGGAATGTCCTTGAGAACATGCATACATGAAGATAGACTTATTTCCCAAGCTTGAAACAATTCCTTCTCACTAGGGCCATGGGGTTTGAATGAGGCAATCACTTCTTTTGATTTCTTTGGCTAGGAAGAGAGGATTTTTGGCCCTTTCCCCAGAAGGCTGTTTCCCGAATGTATCACATTGCGTGACAGCTTAGCCATATGATTAGCAGGTACTGACTTCAGCAGGAAACATCCTGCTGGGCTGTGACTGGACCACAGGGCTTATTGTTTTGGGCTATTTCCATTGGGATAATGGAGACACCTCAGATGATTTGTTTTTGTTCCTTTTTTCAAAATGCTCTTATCTGAGCCTTTGAGAATCTGAGTCAGACTCTCTAGGACTGTTAAGTTTCCTGAAGAGTCTGTAGATGCTAAATAGAGAAATTTAACTCAGAAGGTTGTTTACAGATGAGGGAACTGAAGTGCAGAGAGGAGAAGAGAAATTTCCCAGGGCAAGATGATGTTAGTGACCAGGCAGCCTGGACCCATGACCAGTGTTTCTTGCACCCATCTTAGAGCTTTTGCTTTGCAGAGACTATATTCAAGTTCACGGTCATTTCCCAAGCAACCCACCTGCCAGCCTTGTTCCTAGAGATTTAGATGAGACACAATTTTGGGTATGATTGCTTAATGCCATTCTCCTAAGGCACAAAACTGCATTGATAGCAGGAACTGAGATTTTTGTTTTTGTTGTTTTTTTTTTTGCTGAGGAAGCTTCGTCCTGAGCTAACATCTGTTGGCCATCTTCCTCTTTTTGCTTGAGGAAGATTCACCCTGAGGTAACATCTGTGCCAATCTTCCTCTATTTTGTATGTGGGTTGCGCCACAGCATGGCTGCTGACCAGCGCTATAGGTCCCCTCCTGGGAGCCAAACCCATGCTGCTAAAGTGGAGCATGCCGAACTTAACCCCTAGGCCACGGGACCAGCCCCTGGAACTGAGTATTTTTCATCTTTGTGTCTTCAACTCCCAACACAGTCTTGGCATATAATATATGTTTTCTTATACTTTTGTATTTAAAATTTTATATTTTTAATATACATTTTCTGAGTTGAAAAAACTGATACACTTTTAGCAAATAGAGTTTGAAATCTTGTCTCATAAATTCCGCTAGGTAGTTATGTGATATTACCTTTTTTAAACGTCTCTTTCCTTAGTAGTGAAATGGTGGCATTCATCCATTCATTCATTCAACAAATGTTTGTTGATCACTTACTGCATTCCAAGAAATGTAATATGTTCTGGACAATTTGTGGAAGGTAATGAAAGAAACAGTCCCACCCATTGTGGGTGCCTGTCTACTGGAGATGAAAGACAGTTAAAAAGCTAATGTAACAGACGCCTATTCCTCTGTCATGATGAGAACCAATAGTTACTTGATTAATTTTTAAAAAGTCAGTTAAAGTGAGGAATTATAAATATTACCTGCATGCCTTAAGTATTATTTTTTAAATTGTTGTAAAATATACATAACATAAAATTTACCAGTTAAACCATTTTAAAGTGCATTGTTCAGTGGCATTAAGTATATTCACAGTGTTGTGCATTACCACCTTCCATCTCTGGAAGTTTTCATCTTCTCAAACCGAAACTCTGTACCTATTAAACAATAACTCCCCCTTCTCCTCTCCCCTCAGCCTCTCGCAACCATCATTCTATTTTATGTCTCTGTGTGTTTGACTACTCTAGGTACCTCATATAAGTGGACTCGTACAGTATTTGTTCTTTTGTGACTGGTTTATTTTATTTAGCAGAATGTATTCAGGGTTTAACTGTGTTGTAGGTAGTGTCAGAATTTCCTTCCTTTTTAATGATGAATGATAGTCCATTGTATGTATGTATCACATTTTGTTTCTCCATTCGTACATTGATGGACATTTGGATTGCTTCCAACATGTTATTTTAATTTAGATGTTTTTATGAAGACTGCTGATTGGAGTTTTCTGTTATTGTTCTTACATAAGCCACGCCTGTAATATGTCATCTAACATTTCCGGTTTTGCTTTCTTTAATGTGGACAGAGAACCTGGACGTTTGTGAAGTAATGTGAGTATAGAATTCTAGATTTTTATGATTATTTTCTCCAGTCTTTTCAATTAATGTTGACCATATTGAATTTGATTGACTCCTAAAGCAATTTGTTTTATCTATTCTTTTCAAAATATTTAACTTATAGAAACAATTCTTATATACTCACATTTCATCAGTTACGTAGAATTTAATCAAATAAAAAAATTAGAATAACAATTGCACCTGACACAAAAAGATGTGGGAACAAACACAATTGGTTCTTGGTGAACACAGTCCTCAGATGAGAGCTGAAACGCTGCAGACTGTGAAAGAGTAGCCAACTAGTCAAGAGTGTGTTTTCAGGAGAGTTGAAATTTAATCCAATTGATCACTTTAGTGGATGTCATTTTATAGATTTTCTTCTGTTAAAAAAAGAAAGTTTCAGTGATTTAGACGGTTATGCACAGAAGGATTTGGGAACACGTGACTTCTAGTTACTAATCCCTATTAGTCTAGGGATGAGGAGGTACTTCCAAAGAAGGTATTCAGATTTGTCTTGAGGGATGGGGAGAAATTAGCCAGAGAAAACCAGGGAAGCAGTAACATATACAATGGTATAAGGTAATAAAAACATCTGGGATATTTAAATATTTTTTCATGATTAGGAGTAAAAGTTGTATCCATTAATTAAAAAAAGGTTTATTATGAGACATGCAATGAAGGATATAAGCTACACAAAATAGACATGGCTGCTACTCCCATGAAGCTTACCATCTAGAGGGGAAGAAAGAGACTTTTCGAACACACGAATAAATACAACAATATGACATGCTAGAAAGGAGAAATAGAAGGTGCGAATGAGAGCCTATTATAGAGTAGGCAATATGACGTGGATTTTGGAATGGGGTTCAGAGAAGGGCTTTGGCAAAATATTGAAAAAGTTAGAGGTGAATACTGGAAGAACGAACACGCCAGAAAGAAAAAACACATATGCAAAGGCCAATGTAGCCAGAGGCTTTAGGACAAGTAAAAGAGGTAAGATTACGGAGTTGGACAAGTACAGACAAGGTTCTGGTGTCATACTGAAAGATTGCAGAATGGGGGTTAGATTTTTCTAAGCTATCTCCATCTCTAACCTCCGTACGTCGTTCTATAAATGTCATCTATGTCAATTAGCATATTCCTTCTGCCTTCCTCCATCCTGCAGTTATATGTTTTTTGAGCTTTTAGGGAGCCAATGAGTGCACCTCGATTGTATGATAATTTCTATGTTCTGTGAGATTCTAATGGTTTGTCAAAGAAAATGAGTCTCTGGTAACTTAAGGGAGAAATGAGCTAGTTACTTCGTTGTTGCTGTTAAAGTTTTTCTCTACAGCTTCACTTTGCTTAACATCAATACAAGAAGACATTCAATACAGTTTCCAGAGTCCAGGTTAGATAATTTCTACTGTCTATTGAGCACTGCTGAATCCTAATTGGTTGGATTACTTCAAATGCAGGACGCTCATTATCCAAAGCAAATGAAGTCAACTTTTCCTCTTATTCCCTTTACACGTAGCTTGTATATCACACTTGATTAAGTGATGGCAGCTAACATGGTGGTCTACCTTCAGTCTATCAGTTTAATCTCTCTGGTAGAAGAATTATGCTTCTCTTACAAAAATTCTTTCACTTACTGTCTCTTTGTGTCCAAAACTTCTCCCTTGTTATAAAAACAAAGAGCTAATAGAAACATTTGAGTCCCCACCCAAGATTGTCCAACCTTATTTTGGATTTTATTTATTTTTAAAGGCAAAGTAAATATTGACTCTAAATATTTTCATGCTTCCTTTCGCACTCTTCCAGGGGCCAAAAGAGTTGGCATGAGTGGTTTCATACATCATCAATATTAATATTGTTTGACAGTATAATTATAAAAATACTACATAATTATAATGAAAGCAGAGAAAATAACATTTAGTCTGTTCCCAAAGTGAAATTATTTTCCTTAATTTTATATGTGAAATGAATTTTAAAACCTCTGATCCTTCCTAACATCTTGCTGCTTAATTTATGGATTTAATTGTGAAATGGCGCTTTCTTGTATTTCACTGTGCACTAATTCAAATTGGTCACATTTGAACCTTCCAGTTGCATTTCAGAATTTCATGTGTGTTTGATATAAAGCAAGGGGATGCTGATATTTCAGTAGTAATGTATTCTTTGTGTTCTTTAGTCTTATGAAATCACTTTCAGTTCCCTGAACATGACAAGAATTTTTTATGCCTTTGGTTCGGAACCTGCTCTTTCCTCTTTCTGTAATGCTCTCCTTCTGCCTTGCTTGTTAAGCAACCACTCAGCTTTTAAGACTGAGCTCAGGTGTCATCTCAACCCTGAAGACTCTACACTCTCCCAGTCATAGGTGCATGTCCCCTTTTTCTGTTCTCATAGGATCACACATATACTTTATCATTACACGTATCAAAACTACTCATTCAATACTTATTGTACTATATTTACTGTATGAGGCAGAGGGATACTACAGAATTGCCTCAATGATTTTATCCCCAGGTCTTCGAACTCCTTGAGGCAAGAGGTTCTTCCCTGACACTGAGTAGGACTCAGCAAATGTTCTTTGAATGCATAGAGCAGAGAGAATAAGTGTAGCTCACTTGTATGCAATTATCATTTTCATCTAGGGTAAGCTCCTTACTTTCATAAATTTATTTTATGTTCACAACAATCCTTTGATGTAGGTATCATCATACTCATTTTGCCTTTAAAATATCTAAGACAAACCAAGGTTCATTAGCTTGCCCAAGGTCATTCAGCTACCAAGAGAGGAAGCTGAGGTTTGACCCCCAGTTCTGTATTATTCCAAAGGCCATATAATCTGCCTCCCATTGATATGATTTATGTTGAAATCACAGAGGCAGCTGGGTAGAAAAAAATTGGAGTGGTGATTAATAATAACTCACATCTGAATGGCACGTTACCATTTACATAGTATTTTACTATGCATTCTATCATCCAATTAAAAATTATAATTTTATTACACACATAGCACTTTTCCAATTTAGAGGACTTACAAATAAACCAAAGGAGACAATGTTTAAATTTCACCACACAAACACAAATTTCATCAATGTTTTTCATGAATATTTTGTTGCATATTTTTTCCGTTTCTCTTTCTCCCCCCTTGTGTGTGTGTGTGTATTTGTGTGCATAATGCTGTTTACAATGTTCCTTTGACAATATATCAATAAACATATCAATAACTTTTCTTCAAGCCTGCAGTAATATTTATGGTATTCCATTTTGTGGTTGTGCCATAAGTTATTTTATTGGCATTTATGTTGACTCACCCACTCTGATTCCTGGGGTTTTTGCTTCCTTGCAGCACTGCACCCCAGCTTTATCCCTGGGGGCCATAACTGGACCAGTTGTTTTCCCATATTTACTTACTGTTTGGCTCATTTGCATGTGTCATTTCTCATAACAGTATTATTAACATAGCGGTCTGTGCTCAGATCATGGTTCAGTCTTTATCAGACCCTCTGCTCAATTTGGTCAAACTCCAGCTGGATTCCTGATTCTGTCTTCCTGGGGGAACCAGAAGGCAAACATTCCATGGTTACCTTTTGTCTGCTTCTGCACAAGGTACTTGTTGACTTGTATATATTTCTTGGACTTTAATGACTTAACTCATTTTATTTTTTGTCAATTAAACTGAACTCACTTTTTAATTCTTGAAAGAAATTCTCCTTGTGATGAATAGAGCTCTTCAAAAATTAGGTTGTTTGCAAATATCACTTAATTTTTACTGCAATAGTATGAGGTCTATAGGGCAGCTATTACCATCATCACTCATTGACAGGTAAGATTATGAAGTTTCAAGATTTAAGCGATTTAGCTGGCGACACTAGGTAGCAAATGATAGTTTCAGAACCTGAGCCAGGTCTCCTAACTCTAAATGTGAATGTTTTACCTTTAGCCACCACACTAGCTCTAATGATAAACAAGATTAATACAAATTTATGGACTATAGGAAGAAAGTATAGCTATCATTTTTGCTTATGACGTTATATTATGTTTTCAGTTTCAAATTTTAACTGACTCCAGAAGTAGTGAATTGGTTGTGACTAAGTACAGAAACTGATATAAATTTTAGACTCTAAATCCCCTATTAATCAGATTTCAGTGACATTTCATTGCCTGCCTTCAGAACGAAGTTCAAAGTTCTTAACTTGGCATTTAAGATACTCCACTATCTGGGTCCAATCTACCATTTCCCACTCTATTATTTCTTTACAGAAATGCTTTGCTTTATTTAAACTTATCTCTTTACTGTGGTCCAAATGTTTCACATTTTCTCTGTACTCCACATAAATATTTAATACTCTTTTCCCCATTTATCTACCAATAAATGCCTTACATATCAAGACTCACAGTTCAAGGCAATTGTCACCTCCTCCAGGAAGCCTTCCTCTACCAACCCAGGTAAAAGATATCACTCATTTCCTTAGAATCAGAGAGGAATTGGCATCTCTTGAAGAATATCTTTATGCCATATGCCCTTGAATAGGTAATATGCATATAGAAATGTCTTGTTCTTACCTCAGTGGTATCTCGCCAACATTCTCTACCTGAGAGCATTGCATTCTGAAAAATATTTCTGATTGCTTGACTGCTAAGGTATTGCAGGCATCAGGGACAACCCTAAGTAAAGAGATAAACAACTGCTTAATATGATTTTGAGGGCACAAGATTCACTTACTGTCTCAAAATATCTCCCTTATCTCCAATAATGTCTGGAATGTATTGTAGAAGTCATGATAGCTATTTGAAAATAAAATTATTTTGGATCCTCATTTTATGTCTTATGCCAAAATACATTATGGATAGTGTATTAGTTTTCTATGCTCCATACAAAATTATCACAAACTTAGCAGATTAAAACTACACACATTTATTATACCACAGTTTCTGTGATTCAGGAGTCTGAGCTCAATGTAGCTGAGTCTTCCACAAGGCTACAATTGACCTGCCTACCAGGGCTGGATTCTCATCTAGAGACTGGACTAGGGAAGCATCAGCCTCCCAGGTCCCATATTTGGTGGCAGAATTCATTTCCTTGCAGCTCTAAGATTCACAGCAGCTTGTTTCTTCAAAGCCAGCAATGCAATGGAGAGACACTAAAGTGAGTCTGCTAACAAGACAGAGTGTAATATAATGGAACATAATCATGGGAGTGACATTCCATCACTTTAGCCATATTTTATTGACTAGAAGCAGATTATAGGTCCTGCCCACATTCAAGGATAGGTCATTATACTAGGTCATGAGCACCAGGAGGTGGAGATCACGGGGGCCACTTTAAAGCCTGGCTACCACAATCTGCCCTCTGATCTGGAATGGATCATGTTCTTCCCACAGGCAAAATACATTCATCCTCTCCCAAGCTCCTAAGGAGACTCATCTCATTAAAGCATTTGTGTAGAGTAAAAAAAGAGAAATCTCGTCATATAAATCAAGTTCAAGTGTGAATGAGATTCCTGCATGTAATCTGTTTATTATGGCTCTTAAAGCACAATTCCTCTCTATTTGTGGACTTGCAATTCTATAGAGAGAAATTACCTGCCCTCAACATACCCAACATACATGGGTGGAACTGACACTGGATAACAGATAAAGAAATTTTGATTCAAAACAGAGGTAGGTAAGTATGAGTCACTGGTCCACAGCTGTTCTGAAATCAGGATGGGTAAAATTTGGGAATTCCTTGATTAGCTTTCAAGACCTGAGAACAATTCTCTGTGGTTCTGAGCTCTGGGATCTCGTTTCCACCCTCTGTGTCATCTTTCTTTTTTCATAAAAGATAGCATGTGTCTGCAACTGAATATCAACCTGTTTCTTTCAAGTAGAATTTTGAGAGTCTGATAGTCTCCTTTCATTTTGTGCTCTGTCTGTCCCTTTCAGTCCAAGCTGGCTGAAATAATTTTCTCAAGAATTTTGTGGGTCTTCTGGGGATTTCAATGGTATCCAGTACTTTAGACAATAGCAACACACACAGATCTTCTCAAGATAATCTCTTTTTAAATTTGGGCTCCTGCTGAGATGACTGAGGTACTATGGTGATTGAGAATGTCTGAGAGACAGACTCTATTGAAAGGACTCTTTGCATGATTGAGTACTATGACGTTTTGATCCTTCTAATTTTTTAGCAAAAGTTTATGTAACACATCCTCAGATTTTTCTCTAGACCATGCTTTCTTCTTTTTTTTTTTAAAGATTGGCACCTGGGCTAACAACTGTTGCCAATCTTCCTTTTTTTTTTAAGGATTGGCACCTGGGCTAACAATTGTTGCCAATCTTTTGTTATTTTTCTGCTTTATCTCCCCAACCGCCCCCGTACACAGTTGTATATCCTAGTTGCATGTCCTTCCAGTTGTGGGATATGGGACGACGCCAAACGTGGCCTGACAAGCAGTGCCATGTCTGCGCCCAGGATCTGAACCCTGGGCTGCTGCAGCGGAGCACAAGAACTTAACCACTCGGTCACGGAGCCGGCCTCATAGACCACGCTTTCTTAATTTTAACATCTTTTGCCATTTGAACAGGCTGAGACTTTTCAAGATCGTCAAGTCCTGGTTCCTTTTTGTTTAACAGTTCTTCCCTCAATTTCTTTCTTTCTTCTTACTTTTTACTATAATCAGCAAGAAGAAACTAGGTGGCATCTTCATTACTTTTCTTAGAGATCTTCATAGCTAAATATCCAAGTTCATCACTTAAAAGTTCTGCTTTCCACATAACTTCAAGAGACTGTATTACTTAGCTTTCTGCCACTACATAAAAAAGATCCCCCTTCTGCCAGTTTCCAATCACATGTTATTTACTGCCTTCCGAGCTCTTATGTTGGCAACACCCTCCAAGTCCATATTCCCCCCACCCTGCCCAGTTTTATTGAGGTGTAATTGACATATAAAAATGGTATATATTTAAGATGTACTACTTGATGTTTTGATATGTGTATACATTGTGAAATAATCATCACAATCAAGCTAATTAACACATCCATCACCTCACATAATAACCATTTGTATGCCTCTGGGTGTGTGTGTGTGTGTGTGAGTGTGTCGTGAGAGCACTTAAGATCTACTGTCTTCGCAAATTTCAAATGTACAATACAGCATTGTTAACCATAGTCATATTGCTGTACATTAGACCTCCAGAACTTATTCATCTTGCATAACTGAAACTGTATATCTTGACCAACATCTCCCTCCATTCTCCTCCCCCCAGCCTCTGGCAACCGCCATTCTACTCTCTTCTATGAATTTGACTATTTTAGATTCCACGTATAAGTGAGATCATGCAATATTTGTCTTTTTGTGTCTGTCTTATTTCACTTAGTGTAATGTCAACAACCTCACTTCTGTGTATATATCCAAAGAAAATGAAATCAGTATATAGAAGAAATATGTGTACTCCCATGTTCACGGCAGCATTATTCACAATAGCAAAGATATGGAAAGAGCCTAAATGTCTGTTGATGGATGAACGGATAAGGAAAATTTGGTACATATAATGGAATATTATCCAGCTTTAAAAAAGTCGGAAGTCCAAGTCTAGATTTTTACTAACCCTCTGTTCAGGCCTTTTAGGTTTTCTCTATCATGCTCCTCAAAATTCTTCCAGCCTCTGCCCAATGCGAGGTTCTAAAGACACTCCCATATATTAATATATTTGTTACATGGGCAATCAAGTGCTGATACAAAAATCTGTATTCGTTTTCTCTCTGTGTAACAAATTATCAAAAACTCAGAGGCTTAAAATGAGAAACTTTGGTTATCTCATAGTTTCTATTGGTTAGAATTCTGATCATGAGTCCCTGGAAATGTAACAACCACATTGTCATCCGGGGTGGGTTTTCATCTGGACATAGAGATCACAGGGGCCTCCTTAAAGTTTATCTGCCATGGATTATTTAAAGAATTATATGTGAAATAAATAAACAAATAAATAATTAGGCCATTTAGAAAAACTATGCAAAATATGGGTGAATATTTTTCTGACCCTGTGTGGTAAATGACACTTTAAGCACTGGGCAGTGAAAGAAGTTAATGAAAGAAAACAAAATAGATTTTACTATGTAAAACAAAATGTCAAAGTTTCTGATTATAAAAATGATGAAAAGAATTATAAAAAATATTGACGTGATTTCAACAACTGTGATTAACAAAATGTTAATATTATGAGCATATATAAAGCTCATACAGATTGAAAAGGAAAGTGGTAAATATTCAGTAAACAATTGGGAGAGAACATGGAACAAATCACAAAAAAGAAAATATAAATGGCTAGCAAGTGTTTAAATGTTTAGCTTCATTTGCAATTAAATAATAAAGCAATAATAATAAACACGCAAAGTGCTCAATACTGGTAAAGATATGACAATTGGGCTCTCTCTTGCCACTGCTAAGAGTGGAAAATTAGTATAACTATCATGAGAGCAATGTATTAATTTGCTTCAAAAGCCTCAAAGTTGCACCCATTGCTTTACTTAGTAATTCCTCTTCTAGGAATGTACCATAATGAAATAATCAGCAATGCAGGCAAAGATTTATGAACGTGGTTTTCCTTGAAGCACTATTTATAATAATAAAGCAGTGAAAATAACCTAAACATTCATGAAGTGGGGAAATGTTGAGTGAATTATAGTGTATCTATAGTATGGAAATTTTGCAGCCCTTAAAGTGATATTTAAGATGAGTGTTTAATAATGTGGAGAGATGCTAAGGTAGGCACAAAGAAGGCAGGATACAGAATTGCTTATAATGTGGAACTAATATGTAAAATAATTTATTATGAGGAAGAATGTGTAAAGACATTAAAGTTATCACCGATTTTCTTGGGGTTCAGAATTGTCCCTGTCGTATAATTTTTCTCAATAAAGAGTTAATTGCTTTACCTTGGAGCCTTTATAAAGTTTCTCATATTATACATGTTCTTTCACTTTCCTTTTTTTTTTTGAATAAAAAATTTAATGTTGGGTAAAATCATGAGCCTGAAATGAATTCAATCAAAGCTAGTTTTGGACACTTGTAGAGTTCGCTTGACAAAATTGGTGGAAGTGGAGCCAAACTTTGGTGTCCAAAATCTAGAGAATAAAAAGCAACACATAGTTGGAGAAACATAGAGTTACATAATACAGTCTTTGGTCTAATTGTCATTTTTGTTTCCTCCAGGTTCTTTTCTCTGCTTTAAAATAAATGAGGAATGAAAAATTCTTACCTTAAGAAATTATACTAAAATTGAGAATTTCAGAAAAACATTGGCAGCCTCAACAATTAAAAAATTTTATGCCTCTCCTCAGCGTTTCTCCCTCCCTCCTCCCAAAAGGAGAGGAGTTAGGCCCCGCATGGTGGGATTCCCATTAACTGCCAATTTTTGATTGAAAAATTGATGAAGACTTTTGTCAGGCTGATAATCTCTTATCCTTGAGCTATGTATATTTTGAACAAGCTAACCCTAACCCTAACCTTAACCCTAACCCCAAACCATTATACCTTCACTGGGGGCTTGAACTTCATTATTCTTATTAAATGTCATTTTCAGAGCCTCTGTTTATTTACACTTTTCAGAAGATTGCATAAGAAAGCCTAGGCCTTGCTAACAAGCTATGGAAATTTCTTTCAAAATTTTATTGAAAATAATGGCACTAACAGCTAATATTTACCAAATTCACGTAGGCCCTGTGTTAAAGGAGATGTAATTAAGAGCAGATACTTTTAAAATCTGGGTATTCTCTTCAAAGTGAATCGATATCTATTAACTTTTTGATTGCCATTACATACTATCTATTAAACGTTATATTTCAACATGTTAATATGTTAGGAAGGAAAGATCTAGCAATGGAATGTAATCCATTTTCTCCTTTTACTGAATGATGCCCCAAGGAAGAAAGAATGATTATCTGGTCAACTCCTTTTATAAACAGACTCATAACAGACCTCTTAGCAAACATACATGTTCTTTACCAGCAGGAAAATTCTCATCTACAACGTCCTTTTAGAAGGAGGTACCTGATCTGCCTAGGATTGACTATGATAACCAAACCTAGACTCTACTGATCCATGGAGAATGGCTTCCTGGAAAATATCATGTAAGCTATATAACAATTTGAATATAAAATGTGAGTGTGTCATAACCAGACAAGCTCCCTTCTCCATAAGTTACACTCCTGTAGGCATCATTTGGAAACCATATGTGAAATATGAGCTACAGTATATCCTTATGTGCATTTAGGGTCCCAGAATTTTCCCTCCTTGTCTGTGCCTTGTGATTACTTGTATCCTTGAATCATTAATACAGTTTGATGATGGGAAGTATCTCTGATTCTCGTGAGGCTGATTTGACAGACATTCCAGTTCTTCATGCTATCTCAAATGCAGACCTAATTTAATACAGGTTTAAGGAGAACTTGGCTTGATCAAATAAGTGGCAGTGTGTAGTCAGAACCAGGGGCATCCTGAATAGTTATACAGGTTGTTTATTTCATTCAGAGTCTTTAAAGGTGGAAAGGCAAAGTCCATTGATGAAAATTCTTAGTATTAAATAATCGCACACTTACCAAGAATTTCAAGGTTGGCAGAAAATAATTCTTTATTTTTACCTTTGTTTAAGTTTGGTTTCACCCAGAAGCAGGCCCTGAGACACAGAGTAGAGTGTTAGTAGTTTCTTTGAGAGGTGAAAGGAACTCCTATAGGAAGTGAAGAAATGATATACTAATGGAGAAGCAGTCAATCAGTGGTATACTATTACGCCAGCTACAACACTGGGTGACTAGAGTTAAGTCTCATGGGGAAGCTCTGGAAAACGATGCCAATCACACACTCAGAATTATCTCATCTGAGGACCAAGGGATCCGGGTTATTCATATGCTGAAACCTGAGGGTTCTTGGTTGAATGCTATTCTCAGGATGTACTATTTCCCTGATCTTCTGGTCTTATATGTTTGGACAGTATCACCTTTTGTGGTTCTGGAAAAAAAGACCCCTCAGTTACAGTAATGTACATACTGGAGTTTGGAGTCTCTGGAACATATGAAAGCTCCCAGGGACAAGAGCATCTACTGTGTCTGCTCCATCACTCAGGTCATCTCTTTGACCATATCTGTTCCATATGGTTGGCCATAAGGGAGTCTTTGCATTCATTCATTCAACATATATTTATTTATGTTGGGGATATGACAGGGATGTTATGAGAAATAGATGATAAACAAATACAAAACATGATGTGATGTAATGAAATATATTGTTAAGAAAAATAAAGCAGGATGTAGTAGGTCGAGAAATGGCCCCAAAGATTTCAGTTCTAACCCCTAGAATTGGTAAATGTTAGCTTATTTAGAAAAAGGGTCTTTGCAGATGTGATTAACTTAAGGGTCCTGAGATGGGGAGATTATCCTGGATTTTTTGGGTGGACTCCAAATGCCATCACAGGTGTCCTTGTAAGAGAAAGGCAGAGGAGATTTCACAGACAGAATAGGAGAAGACAATGTCAAGACAGAGAGAGATTGGAGTGATGCAGCCAAAAACCAAGGAAGCCACCAGAAGCTGGAAGAGGCAGGGAATGGATTATCGCCTACAGCCTCTCGAGGGAGCACATCCCTGCCGACACCTTGATTTCAGCCCGCTGGAATTGATTTCAGGTTTCTGGCCTCTAGAACTGTGAGAGAATAAACGCCTATTGCTTTAAAGCACCAAGTTTGTGGTAATTTATTACCGCTGCATCAGGAAACTAATACAGAGGGCAACAAGGAGAGCAAATGGCTGGGTGATTACCATTTTAGAAGAGTGTTGAGGGAGAATCTCTTCCTAGGGGTACATTTGATCAGAAAAGTGAATGACAGCAAGAGATCGAGTCATTTACAAGAAAGCTGTCCAAGTAGAAAGGCAGCAAATGCAGAGATGCTTAGGTGGAAGTAAGCTTGGTGAGTCTGATGAAGAGCAGAGAGGTCAAAGAGGTCAGCGAGCCTGGAGCTGAGAGCACTAAGGGAGTGTCAGCAGACAAGATAGAATAGGAAGTGGGGCCCAGATCATGTTAAGGTCTTGCAGGACTTGGGGTTTTATTCTGGGTAAAGTGGAGAACATTTGGGAAGCTTTGGAAGAAGAATGACTCTCTGCTCTATCTTTAGGCCCTCTGGCTCACTCCGTCAGTCATTAGGTTTCATTTAATTTTCTGCTGGGTAGAACTGGAGGAAGTGCTTCAAGTCCCTGCAAGTTCTTGTGGTAAAAGAAGTGAGAGAATGTCACCCTGTGGTCTAGCCTTACATGAATGATCTCTAAGCCAATCATAAATTTCCTGCCAATAAGATTACTTTCTTCCATTAGCTTAACTCCTGTGTATTTTTATCCTAACATAAACTCTATCACTTTGTCTTGCTTTTCCACAACCTACTTTCTATTGTCCATGTCAGGGCCCAGAGGGGTGTGGGTATGAGTCCTGTTCCCAGGAAGATGGGTGAATGAGGCTGGGATGAGAGTGTAGGGTTTGCACAAACAATCATTCACAACCTCTTCCCTTGTTTAACCCTTGGCAGGAGCAACATATGTAACTGTACCTTTTTCTTAAGCATGTCTGGTGTCTTAAACTAACTTCCAATGTCAAGAACCATATCTCTGTGCATCTTATGCTCCTCATAGGAATAATGCATTGCCTTTTATAGATTATGTGTTTAGTACATATTTACTGCACAACTCTTTGTTGGTCAGCGTTTGATGGTGAGAGACAGAAAAAGGACAGAGCTATGAAGTGGAATGAATAAAATGTATGCTTCCTGCTTCCTCTTATCTGACTCTCTTCACAAACTCAGATTGTAGAAATTGATTGCATACTAGACCTCAGAGTTGTTGAAGCTGAACACCCACCTCCGTCTCCTGCACTTATAGTCTCAGGAGAGAGTGCTGTGGGTGCCTTTCAGAGGCAGCTGCGGGGGCAGCCTTTTCAGTTGGAACACCAGAGCTGACTCACTAGCACTGGAAACCTTAGAATTCATGCCACCCCCTCCCCTCCAACCACCTCTTCCCACCCAACACTTTTACAGAGAAGAACATTTAGATCTAGATTATTTTGAAGTATATACTTTTAATGTTATGAACACTAATGCCATTATCCCATTGGCAGGATTATTTTAATTCACTTCTCCATTATCTGCTCTATTTCACAAAGGTTTTGAAGCAGTTATGTATGCACCTATGTAGAGTATATAGAAAAAGCTAGAGGAAAATACAAATGCTAGATTGTTTGGTACAGCTTAGAACATAATAAGTGGACAAAGAATTGGAGACTCATAGAGGGATGGATGACTCAGGAAAAACCTTCTCAAAGGCAATTAATCCATGATGATGCTCACTTCTATTCCTCCAGGTCCCTGGAATTATTTTTTCTTTGATTTTCTTCTGAGTTGCTCTTAGGCTGATGGTATAATGCGAAGGCTCACCCTTAACTAGTATTCAAATTTTTCATCATGTTTATTTCCAAAGAGAAAAAAAGGAGAGAATCCTCTGAGGAATGGGAGTATTACAACTTGTTTTGGTAAGAAGCCTAGATATTTCATCGAGCAGAACATTTTAAGATATTATCGTAGAAATAGAGAATAGCCCTTGGGAGGAGAATCAGAGTTATCCAGAAGGAAAGAAAATCAGAAAAATGAAAGAAAATTCAAGCAAAGGCAAACTTTTTAAAGGCTCCCACTGTGAAAATAAATGACTATGGTCAAACTCGTTTAAAACTTTGCTTTTCATTTTGAAGTTTTAGAGCAGAGAGGGATCTTAGAGTTCATTTAGTTCAACATCTTCATTGTACAGATGACAAAGCCAGGACCCAGAGAGGTTAAGTGATTTGCCCATGGTCACATAGCCAATGTCGGGTAGAACCATAACCGCATTTCAGATTGTCTGACTACTGGTCTCAGGCTCTTTCTACTAAATCCCGTTGCTGCCACCAGCTGATGTCATTTTGGGAAGTAAGTATGCCTCAGCAACATGGGCCAGTGGGGAAAAGGACAGATATAGGATGCACAGGAGAGCTGGAGACACTAACCTGGTGACTAGTCTGGAGCCTGCAAGGACAATGGACAAAACTCTACAAAGGGTGTGGCAAATTTTGATATGGTTCTGGCAGAAAGAAATACTGGAGATTCACCCCACAGAACAGAGCAACAGGAGAACCACAGGAACAAGTCTATTAAACAATGGAGTGTAAGGTTTGAGATCATCATTTTAGTAAGAGCAGACCGTTAGCCATGGGTTGAGGTAACAAGATCCACGCCCAGAAGGCTCTAGGAAGGACTAAGTAGCATATCAGAACTTCAGTAGTCTAAGGTTAAGGCAAGGGCAACTTTAAATCTAGAATGGAGCTTCGGTATCCAGTAGGGAAAACTTCTGAGCCTACGTTTTATCTAATAGAGAAAAATTGAGACTTGGAGACAAGATGTGTGATCAGGAATCACCTCTGTTATATGGGTAACCATGAATTCAACAATCTTCCCACGCTAGTCTTTAAGTGTGGTTAAACCAGATATTATTTCTTTTTCTTATCAGGACAGACTATTTAAGGAAGACTTCTGGAATTTAGCTGATAGAGACCATGGAAGATAGGTGGGTCCCTAGGCATACACATACTGTATCAACCAGGATGAATTTGACTACAAGTAACAGATCACGTGATTAAAATCAGCTCAAACCATGTGGATGCTTATGTTTTACTTAACAAGACTTCTGGAGATAGGTAGTCCCAGAGTTGTTCTGGTGACTCAAAATGTAATTGTTCAGTTTTGCTACTATACCATTCTTAGTGTATTAGGGATGACTTCTCTCTTAGTTGCAAAATGGCGGCTGCAGCTCCAAGCATCGTCTCTATGTGACAACATGCTAAACAAGAAGTAAATGGAATGGAAAAGGAAAAATGTGTTTCTCTGCATACTTCTCTCATCATCAAGGAAAAATATTTCCTAGCGGCTCTTCTTGGGAAGTTTTCCTCAAATTTCATTTTGTGGAACTGGGTCATGTGACATACCTAAGCCAGTTACTGGCTAATGTGAACAGGTTTGCCATGATTGACTAAGTGGAGTTGGCTATTGGATTTCTTCCCAATATTCATGATTCATTTCCCAGGACTGAACATATTTTTACTCCATCAAAATTTGTTTCTCTGAGTATGAAATATTGGGAAGAAAGCCAACAGTCAGCCACACTTAGCTGACTTACCACTTCCATAAGATTTTGAGTCACACTTGACTACAGATAGTACCTGATGTACACGAAATTTTCCTATTGTTTCACCTAACCACATCCTGACATGAGAAATAAAATCTTCAAAGCCAGTTTCTTGAAGGTTCATCCATAAATTCAGAAGTCTCCCCTTTGATTTAATGTAATAAATAATGTAATATAATAAAACAGTGAGTTAAATATGTTTAAAAGTAAAAAAAAAAAAAAAAACCCAAAAACTAACAAACAAAAACCTACCATGTATTTTGTTTCTCCAATCCAAGTTGAATAGTTAAAGTATGAAACAGAAAAATCATGCCATAGTCTCTTTTCTATCTCAAATTATTCCTTAACTCTCTTTTCTAACATTCTACCCTGATCTATTTTAACTAAGAATATGGAACATTTTCATTTTCATGAATGAAAAGGTAAGTCAGTTATCTTTACATGTATATGTATTTGATGAAATTTAGAATGAACTGACAACCATGTTTTTAACATTTCTCACTAGTAGAAGTTTGAGAATTGAATAACTTAAGTTGCACACTTACTATTTGGGGCACAGTCACTATTTTTGGCACAATGTTATGTATTCACCAGACCCTCTAGCTAGACTGTATTCCTCAGACTCCCTCTCAGATGGATAGGGCCATATGATTGAGTTCTAGCCAATGAAATAGCTGTGGGAATAAAATATACTACCTCTAGGCCTGGTCCATAGAAAATTCTCCATTGCTACGCATTGAACTATGTCCTGCTCCCAAAAAGATGTATCGAAGTCCTAACTCTCAGTCCTCAGAATGTGACATTATTTGAAAGTAGAGTCATTGAAGATATAATTAAGATGAGGTCATAATGGAGTAGAGTGGGCTCCTAATCCAATATAATTTGTGTTCTTTTTTTTTTTTTTTTAAAGATTTTATTTTTTCCTTTTTCTCCCCAAAGCCCCCCGGTACATAGTTGTGTATTCTTCGTTGTGGGTTCTTCTAGTTGTGGCATGTGGGACACGCTGCCTCAGCATGGTCTGATGAGCAGTGCCATGTCCGCGCCCAGGATTCGAACTAACGAAACACTGGGCCGCCTGCAGCGGAGCGCACGAACCTAACCACTCGGCCACGGGGCCAGCCCCTAATTTGTGTTCTTTTAAGAGAGTGCCATGTGCTATCGTCTGAATGTTTATGTCCCTGCAAAATTCATACGTTGACATCTTAACCTCCAAAGTTATGGTACTAGAGGTAAGGCCTTTGAGAGGTGATTTAGATCGTGAGGAGAGAGCCTTCATGACAGGATTAGTGTCCTTATAACAGAGGCCCAAGAACACTCTCTTGCCCCTTCTGCCATGTGAGGGTACCATGAAAAGTTGGCAGCCTGCAACCCAGAAGAGGACCTTTACTAGAACACGACCATGCTGGCACCCTAATCTTGGACTTCCAGCCACCAGAACTGTGGACAATGAATTTCTTTTGTTTACAGCCACCCAGCAGATGGCATTTTGTGAGAGCAGCCAGAACAAACTAAGACACCATGTGAAGGCAGAGAGACACAGGAAAAGCATCATGTGACTGGGGAGGCAGATATTGAAGTGTTGCAGCTGCAAGCCAAGGAATGTCTGGGGCTATCAGACACTGGAAGAGGCAAGGAAGAATCCTACCCTAGAGAATTTAGAGGGGACCTGGCCCTTCCTACAACTGCCAACACTTTGATTTTGGACTTCTAGTCTCCAGAATTGTGAGAAAATAAAATTCTATTGTTTTCAGTCAACGTTTGTAGCGTTTGTGATAGCAACTCTAGAAAACTACTATACTATCCTTCATGTTGTCTCTCTCTTCTCTCACTAGTTAGCCAAATGCAAAGATCCAGGAGGAAATGGAATGGCAGAGCCACTAGTTAGAAGGAACTTGTGTCCCTAAATAACTACATGGACCGGACACTATCCCATTATCCTCCTGTACTGGACAGTGAAATGAGAGTGAAATAAATGTTGTTGTCTTAAATCCTGACATATTGGGGGTTGTTTTTAATCACAAATAGCCTCTTCAATTGAATATATCACAAAGCCTGGACTACAAAGGTTGGGAAATGAATGGTAATCACAATGTAGATAATTTTAGTCTCTACCTCTGTAGATGCCACAGATGTAATAAATCAAATAACCCAACATGTTTTCTGCCTGTTTAGGAGGCTGTGAATCAATACAGGGGCATTTTTCTGTCTCAGGCTCCATAATTAGGACCTGTAGAGTCCTCACTGTTCTGCCTCATCAACTTAAAACGTATTAAGGAACTTGAGTGATGATGCGAAGGATGTTGGCTTTAATTTATGAGTGTGAAGCTACTCTTTCTTTTCTTTTAATGTTATTGTGCAAATTTCAGTTGGTACTTTTTCTGAAATTATAAAAGAAAAGGAGAGAATTGCAATGTATATCTGAATCATTAAGATTTCGTAAATGCAATCCCCAAATGCAGGTAATTGTGCAAGCCTTCTTCATCACATTCCCTTCTCTTCCCCCTAAGGCAAATATAGGAAGATTTTGGAATATTCACCATAACGTCTTTAGCTATTTTTGTTTGTAAAGGCAAAAAAAGTGAAATATTAAAGAAAAACATGCCCAGTTTAGCCAGATGCAATCAGAAGGGAAGGTAAGCTGACTTGGATTCAGCAATCTGGGTTCGATAGCCCCAGTGAGCATTCACTATCTGTGTGACCTGAGGGCATTTGCTCAGTCTCTCTGGGTCTCCTTCCCATCACCTGTTGAAAGAAGAAGTGGAGGGTTTTTTAAAGGTGTTTGGAGAAGCCGAAACTTTGCAGGTGTTTCCTCAGAGCTTAACTCAAGAAGCGTCTACGACAGTTGCTCCAATTTTATGTATTTTACACATTCAGTTTCCACAGGAAACCAACCAGCCAACAAACAAACAAAAAACACACCAAATGAAAAGTGATGGAGCTGCTGTAGAAAACAGTTTGGCAGTTCCACAAAAGGTTAAACATAGAATTACCATATGACCTTCAATTCCACTCTTACGTATATACCGAAAAGAGTTGTAAAACAGGGACTCAAACAGATAATTGTATGACAAAATTCACTGCAGCATTATTCACAAGAATCAAAATGTAGACATGGCCCAAGTGTCGATCAACAGATGAATTAATAAACAAAATGTCGTGTATACATACAAAGGAATATTATTCAGACAAAAAGAAGTGAAGATCTGATACATGCTGCAACATGGATGAACCTTGAAAACATTATGGATGAAAACGGACAAATATTCCATGATTCCACTTATATGAAATATTTATAATGGGCAAATTCATAGAGACAGAAAGTGGATTAGAAGGTACCAGGTGCTGGAAGGGAGGGTAAATTGGGTACAGGGTGTGTTTGGGGTTATGGAAAAGTTTTTGAAATAGATAGTGATGATGATTGTACCACTAATTGCGCATGTTAACAACATTGTGAATATTATTAATTCCATATGTGAATTTCACATTTAAAAATGGTTAAAATAGCAAGTTTTCTTTTAAATATATTTAACTACAATAAAAATTAATTAAAATTAAAAAAATGCAATTAAACAAACAAAATCCTTTGATCAGGGCATTCTATACCAACAAAAGTTTGGAAATGCCTATCTGCATTATGCTAAACAACCAATATGACTTTTCCTTGTAGAACTGAATCTTTTTATAGGATTGTCTAACTTTCCAGAATTAGACACATAGATAATTCTACGAAATCAAGCAAACTCTTAATTCTCATCAGCCCTAGATCTCAGAAGCAAGCTGTGTAATGATGACAGTTTATAGCAAACAATGGTTGCATGGAAAGTTCCAGCAATGTTCCCAGAGTAAGTAACTCTATCTCTCAGATCAGTGACAGTTTCACTGCTAAATGCTTTAGAGAGAATACATTTCTCTGGGTTCAGGAAGTTAGGACGTTGTGGCGTCCCTGAATATTGGAAGGTCAGTGCAGGAAGTGGTGACGAGGTGGGATGGGGCCAGGAGACACTTCAAGGCTTTCTTTCTTCCCTCTTATGTGAGCAAAAGCATATTTCCTGGTGGATATGAGGAAGGGAGAGTTTTATACAATGATTGATGCTGATAAATATTTTCTTAAAAAAATCATCCTTACCTCTGACAGTGTCCAACAATAGTGGTTATGATTTATAATCTTCAAAGAAGTACATGTTCTTTCATCTTTTTCTTAGTGTATGGGCAACATGTGTGATGGTTGCTTGAGACTCCTAAGTGGGAAATCTGGAATATGTTTTCCCCCTCCACACCCTTTCTTTATGCCTTATGTTCAGAATCTGTCAACTGACAGGCTGATGAGGAATGTTTCTTCTAGGAGACTGATTGGAAGAGTGAACAATCAGAAAACCTTTTATTGTTTTCTTTTGAGCTTTCCTATATGATAAAGCCCTACCATCAACCAAGTCTCTCTTCATTGCTTTGTGTCTTACAGAAGAGAAATTTTAGAGGTATATCTGAAGAACTGTCAAGTGGGTTTCAGAGAGTTTTACATTCTTATATTCATTGGGAACAACCATTGCATATTAACATTTTACCATTTACCAGTTAGAAAACAGCATGTAACAACATGAAATGACTGTTCTTCTTTCTCCTTATGTCTTGGTATATGAATATACCATTATATTAGAATGTCTTTTATTTATATTAAATGATTGGCAATGGAAAAAAATAGTTGGTAGTGGAACTCTCTCTTTAAGGCAATGTTAACATAAATATGCTGGAAAAGAACTTACTAAGTCTGGAAGTTTATCATTAGCATTGTGCTTTGTTAAGCGATGCCTCTATCAGAGTGTGTACCCTTTTCTTTTCACTTTGCTAAGTTCACCATATATCATTAAAGAGTAGACCCTCTTAAATTCACAAGAAATGTTAGGCCCCGTTTCTAAAAGACAAGACATATGTTTCCAAATTGCCATTATCAAAGGCTTTTGTAGAAACATCATAGTGAATTAGACTGACCAATCTTGGATATATTTGGTTCTTTGTCTAAGTAAAAACAGGCTTTTGATGCAAATCCTTTCAACACTGCATCTCTTTTATCCCAGGTGTTGAGCATGAAAACTTGCTAGAGGTATAGGGGATTCAGGAATTAAAGAAGGTTGCACTTTGAGTTACATGTGCATGCCAGCTGCATTGTTTCTTCTTGAGAGAGATGAAACCAACAGCAAAAAGTGAGATCAGATTTGGTTATGATGATGTTAATAACAATAGTAGCTACAAAATTCTGAGTGCCTATTGTGTAGTAGGAACTTTCTAGAGTTATCTCCTGTAAACTTCAAAAATGACCCTACAAGATAAGTACTAAGAAGGAAAATATACACTGTTCTGTATGAGTATATCAGGGAAAAAGGATTCTAAAAGTTTTCTTTCTTTTTTTTTGAGGAAGACTGGCCCTGACCTAACATCCATGCCCATCTTCCTCTACTTTATATGTGGGACGCCTACCACACCATGGCATGCCAAGCAGTGCCATGTCTGCACCTGTGATCCGAACCGGCAAACCCCAGGCCACCAAGAAGCAGAAGGTGCGGACTTAACCGTGGTGCCACCAGGCTGGCCCCAAACTATTCTAAAAGTTTTCTTGAGGAAGAAACACTTAAGTAAAACTCTGATGAGTATCAACTAGGACAATAGAGAAAAAGATGTTTGTGGCAGATTATGGGGATATAGAAAAGCTATGAGGTAGGAAAAGATTCAGGTTATTCAAAAAGCAGAGAGCAGGCCAGCATAGCTGGAGGCTTGTGAAGGACAAGAAGTGTTACTTTAGATAAGTAGGCAGGGGCCAGATCATGAAGGGCCTCTTTCTCTAACCTGTTTCTAAGAATTAGCTATTTATATTGATCATTGCATAGATGTTGTCTATGTTCTCTACCATATAGAGTCAGATAGGACACTCAGCCAATTTTTTGATTACCACAAAACCAAAACTAAACCCAAGGCTTTGTGTGTCCAGTAGACTTTGCTGGAATTAGGTATGCTCACAAAATTATAGTGTAGCCATGTAAACAAATTAAAAATTGAATATTAGGCATCAATCTTTTAAAAATATCTTATAGCCATGTCTACCAATACAGAATCCAGCCTCCCAATAGTTTGCATCTCTTACTTTTATCTCCTTCCTCTCCTTTGGCCTTCTCCTCTCTTCTCTTAGCCTTCTCTCTCTCTTCTTATCTCTAATTAGAACACACCTAATTCCTACTTATTTTGAGTGCAGAACAGTTTAACAATCTTTTCTTTCTGTTAACTAACATCTGCAGGGGCTCACCTTCCACCCCAAATGACTTGACTAGAAAAATAACTTTATAAAACAATGACAGGTCTCGTCCTATGAGGAATTCTGATGAAATATGTTAAGACAATTATTTTTTATTCTCATACCTATAAATTGCAAAATTTCACCCTTGCTAGTGCATACATGCAAAAAGGCACATAAAATACTAAATGTTGCAATTACTTGGTGATAAACTAACCACCAAAGGCCATTTTGGATAAGAAAATGAGCTGGATAATGTTCTTGGTTGTGTTTGCATTAAAATGCCTTCAGGATATTCCACTGGATTCCTTGGTCCACTACACAGAATCCAGGAAAGTATAAGGTCTTTTTGTTCATGGACATGACCTGTTGTGACAACTTATTATCTAACCATCCCTTTCCATCAAACCTTATCTTCTTCCCTTTTTTTCTCTTGGTATGGATGTAAGGAGTCTTTGTTATAGTCAACACAATCCTGTCTGACTGGTTTTAAAAGAGGATATTAGTTTAAAGATTTTAGGTGGTTCACAGACTCTCAGGCAAGAAACCAGTCTTAGAAGTTATGTAGCCAAGAATAATACCCAGTTACATTGGAATAGAGGAAAGAGGAGACAGAAGATCTATTTAGAGATGTTAAGCTTGTAAAATCAATGTAACTTGAAGATTAATTGTGTATGGAGATAAGAGAAGGGAGAAGTTAAATATGAATTTCAGATTTCTGGTTTAAGAGCTAGTGGTTTGATAATTCCATTTATCAAGCATTGTGGACATTTGTCACGTGTGGCGACTCAACATTTTTTTAATTCCCTTCTTGAGTCTAAAAAATTTCTTACATTACAATACCTTCATACCAAAGTGGAAGCTGGAATTTATTTTCACGATTTTCTTTATTGCTAAGTTGCATTACAGAAGATATTTTTCCCCCCAGAAGGAGCAGTGTGAGGAAATTGCATGTGCAGAATCAATCTTTGGGTTAGCATGGCGGCAAGTCCTAGAACTTTTGCCTTCTACTTTGGAGCATCTTCATTTGAGCCGCAGTATTGCTGCCAAGCAGCAGAAGCCATAGTGTTTTTGCTAGAACACCTCTAATGGGATATAATTGGGTCTGGATCCTGGCTGCACCACTTTCGGTTTCACTACCACAGTCTCCAGTTTCTCTTCAACTAGTCTTGCTCTCCAGCCAGTCAATATTTTCCAATGTAGCTAGAGTCCTTTTAAACTGCGCATCTGATAATATCACTCTTCTAATCAAATCTCACCAGTAGCGTTCCTCTGGCCTTAGGAATATTCTTGAGTCAAAACTCCTAAGGTTTTAGTTTCCTAGGGCTGCCATAACAAATTATCACAAACATGGATGGCTTAAAACAAAAGAAATGTATTCTTTCACAGATCTGGATGCTAGAAGTCTGAAGTCAAGGTGTCAGATAGGCTGTGCTTCCTCCAAAGCTTCTAGGTGAGGATCCTTCCTTGCTTCTTCTAGTTTCTGATAGCCCCAGACTTTCCTTGCTTCTGGCAGCATAACTGCACTCTCTATGCCTCTGTATCCACACTCCAGTCTTCCTTTTGTCTGTCTCTTTGTCTTCACAATGTCATTTTCCTCTTCTTATAAGGAAACCAATCATATCGGGTTAAGACCTACCCTAATTCAGCACAACCTCATCTTAAATGGGTTACAGCTGCAAGATCCTATTTCCAAAGAAGATAGCATTCACAAGTATTGGGGGTTAGGACTTCAAAATGTTTTCTTGGGGGACATATTTCAACCCATAACAGTGGCCTATATGGTGATCGATGATGTGGCCCCTGTGCAATTTTCCAACCTCACTTTGCTCATTTTCTTCTCTCCTCATTCTACTCTCCAGCTACTCCTGACTGCTTTCATTTTCTTGAAAGCAATGTGCCCCCTCAAATCCCACACATCCTCACAAATAGATTCCTTCTCCTTAGAACATTTCCTCTTCATCCGCCTTCCTTCCCTCATGTCTTATCAATTTTCACATATCCTTTACATCTCTTGGACACCCCACACTAGGTTGGGGGTCTCTTGTTTGTGCTCCCACAGATAATTGGACTTTCCTCATCATAACACACATCATAATTTACAGTGATTACTTGCCCAATACCTTAACTCCAACAAATCTGGGATGGTTCTATTTTGCTCAACGCTGTAGTCTCAGCACTTGGCACAGTGCTTGTCACATAGCAGACTTTCAATAAGGAGAATAAATTTGGTAACTCTTTGGTAGTTTTGAATACCTGTGAACCACTTAGTTATTTAGCTTTGTATCTTGTTGGAAGGGCCTAGTGTTTTGTCAGTCAATACTTTTTAATACAGGCTCTATTAGGGGGAATAAATTGCAGTTCTTAGAAGATTGTATATCACAGAAACTTTCTACAACCTCCTCTGTATAGAAATGACCTTGGATAATAGTCCTGTGATAATCTCTTATTGGTAGGCTAGATCCTCTGGCAACTTAATGAAAACACAGTTTCACAATACCCTTTTAGACTTTGCTCATTTCTTTTTGATTTATTAAAGTCAAGTCGTTTTATAACTTAATTTTACACCAGTCATTACAATGATAATTAATCTATTACTTTCTAGTTATTATAATCATTATTAACTTCTAGCAATGTCAAGACTTCAAACACCAAATATAAAATCAGTGTTTTGTGCAACCTTCATAGATTTACTGGTTGTTTAGATAAACTGCTTAGCATTCAGGACTAAGATTTCTGATTCCCACTCTATATTCTGTGTCAACTCTTCTCTAAATTACTCATCCTGAAAAAGCAAGACTTGGTACTTCTTGAATGGTAGCTAATACAAAAGTATTTCATATCCATTTTAGATCTTGTTTCTGTATTTATAGGGGAATATGAATATGTCTGTTTTGATAATTCAAATATGTATATGAAATGCACCAATTTAACATTAGTATTTCATTTTCTGAACACTCCTGCCCTTTCTGCTACCTATATGGTTCTTGAAAAAAATGTATTTTTAAGTTTTTATTTTTTTTAACTCCTCACATTGTACTATGGGTTACATGAAGAATTAAAAGGAAAAAAGAAATAAAAATTTATTTGAGAAAATCCTTTCTCAATTTTTCTGCTGCATTAATTTAGGGAGTACTTGAATCCAGCATCATTTATAGAATATTACATATGGTAACAAATAGATGCTCTGTAGTGGCATAATTTGTCATAAGAAATTGCTAAATATCAAAACCCACATGATACTTACATAATCCACTTTTAATATCTGTCTAGTCTCTACCAACACACACACACACACACAAAATTACATGAGTGTAGGAATCACTGTTTGTTCACCACTGTTTACCCCGTTGGGTATCCAGTCGGTTAGTGAAGCAACATAGGGACAGTGCAGTGTGTTTTAAGAAGTGAAACCCCTCCCCATTGTTCCTCCCCTGGATATTTGCATTTTCCTGTCCCTCTCCAGGGATTCTATGAATCTGCAAAGTGTATACCAAAGGGTTCAGGGGTTGATTAATTTGAATGGGAAAAATTATATGTTTATTTTCACTTTCTTCTAGGTGGTATTTAGCATTCTCTCCAACAAGAAATTTTAGCAGTATCTGTGACTTTGTCACCAAGAGAAACCATAAATATTTCTTATCACAATTGTTGTACATATCTCAAAGACATTTTTGAAATTGTAGTAGTTACTCCAGCAAGATCTTATTTTTTAGTCCACGACGTAGAAGACATACGTATAGTCATGCGTCTCTTAATGATGAGGATACTTTCTGTGAAATATATCATTAGGTGATGTTGTTGTTGTGTAAACATCATGGAGCATACTTACACAAGCTAGATGGCATAACATACTACACACCTAGACTCTGTGGTACTAATCTTATGGGACCACCATCTTATATGTGGTGTATCATTGACTGAAACGTTGTTATGTGGTGCATGACTATATTATATCACAAATTTGTTTCTTTTAAAAAATGTTAACTTCTTTGCTTTCCTTTGTAATCAGTTGCATTTTATGCATTTAAAAATATTATTCTGTCACCAGAATGACAAAGGGATTCATGGCACAAAATGTTTAAGAACTCCTGCTCTAGGCTTTGTGAGCTGTAGTTTTTGATTCTTTCATCTTATTTGGAGTCATTCACCTGGTGCTTTAACAGGTCCCAACACAGTAATTCAAGGGCTACAGTAACAAGGCATGTGCCATAGTCACTTCAAGGTTATCAGCCCCATGACACCTAGGATAAAATCTCCTATACCCCTCCTCACCCCCGGGACCACTCCCACCTCCAAACCTGTCCTGGCCTTGAGTTGCCTGCATATTTATCCCTTTTCTTATTTTAAATTTATTGCAGAACCATTTACCCTTTAGGCAGGATGAAAATCTGAGTGCAAGTCCTGGCTCTTTCACTTACTAGTATTATGTCCTTAGATAATTTAAACAACTGCTCTGTGCCTCAGTTTCCTCATATGCTTGATTATCTTCTCTTACACGTTGGCGGTGAAGATAAATGACTTACTATATGTAAAGCCCTTAGGATGTCTGACAAATAGAAAGCGCTGTGCAAATATTTACTATTACTCTTAGAGGACTATGTTCATGAGTCCTATAACTGTGTGACAGATAACTATAATTTTAAATGTAAAAGTACTGGTTAAAAAGGAAGCCTCATTTTATGTGCCACTTGAGATCATCTTGGTCTCACTCTTGTCTTATTCTAGCTGCTGCTGAGGCAGCTAGCAATTTGTGGGCTCTCACTGACACATGCAGATCCAATCTAATTGTGCTCCATGCAGCAAATCTCTCATCCCCTGCATTTGGATTTCCTACCGATGTAGAACTTTAGAGACCCTGTACACAAACATTTAGAGTTCCTGCCCAGTTCAGAAGCATGGAGGAGTTAATGTCCCTAGAGATAGAGGCCAATGGGTACATTCCATGTTTCTATGTTTCTTAGAGATGGCAGATATTCTTAATTTCCAGAAGTGTAGGTCTTCTGGATCTGTATTTGTCTTTACTAATCCTAGTTCCTCTACTATTACCACTTCAGAAAGCACACAGGGTGCCTGACCTAATAACACATCACCTTAGATTAAAAAAACCCATTTGGTGGCAAAGAAGGAGAAGGATGTGCTAGCTATCATGTACCCCATCACCCAGAACTAGCCTAATAGAATGATGATGGGTTGCCTGTGAAGTCTTGGCTACGGTACCAGGTGAAAGATAATACCTTGTGGTTTTGGGATTCTGACCTCTGAAATGTAGTACAGGAGCTGAGTCAATGACCAATCTAGCTACTGTGTCCCCAATAGCTAGAATATATGGATGCAGGAACCAAGGGATGAAAGCAGAATTAGTTCATTTCACCATAACTCCCAGGGACCTATTTGGTATGTGAAATTTGTGCTTATCATTCCACAACTTAAGCCTGTGTTGCAATAGAGTTTCCGTGTCCCAAGAAGGAACACTTCTATCAGGAAAGAGTAAATAATTTATCCACTGAACTTGAAACTGTATGCTTTATATATATTACCTCATCTATTTATCCCCCAAATGTTAGCGGTAGATACTATTTTTGTCACCTCTTTTTATAGATAAAGAAACTGAATCATGAAACTTTATTTCTTCAAGTTCTTCATGCTAATGGACCAGTAAGCAAAGAAAGAAGCTACTGAATTAATGGGGGTAATCAACCTTTATTACTATTTGAAACTAGGATTGCTGCTATACAATGGGGGTGAGGAAGAAGTATGTCTGGAACCCAGGGATGAACTTGGGCATCACTTAGTTGTTCCATGCCCAGTGCCAATGGCAACAAGGGCAAGGCAAGCAAAGGTTCAGCTCTCCATGCAAACTCTTGTTTTAACAAAATGTAATTCATGAATAATTTAAAACACTGACCAAAGTATAGGAGTTGAGTAAAGGCAAAAATAAAACAAGACAAAATAAAGTAAAGCAGAAAGAGTTAAAGCATGTCCAAGGATATTGTGAGAACTTGTGCTGCTTGATTCCGATGAAGGGCTTAGTGGTATACTCTCTTTAGTAACTTTATGTTCTTGCCACATTTGCAGAATGAATGTGGATTTTGTGGATTTTGTGGATTTTGTGTTAGGGTAGGTTGATACTAGATCAATATTGGTGTTTTTGTTCCATTTGCATTTCTGTGTTGGTATCCTGCAGTGATTTTTGTGGAGGTGGGCCCGGAACAACTGTTTCATTGATGTCTGTTAATTCCTTGACTGCTTTATTTCCATCCATCCCAAGTGGGTTGGGAGCTTGAGAGAGAAAAAAAGAAAGTTAGGCAATTGCTGTGAGCCACTGATAAGCAGCTGAATTATTTAGTTACTCCACAGATCCTGATTTTAAATGGCTTCTTTGGGGGTTTATTAAAGAGTTTCATATTAGTCAGCCTGTTTTTCTAGTAGTCATTTTCTGAAAGGCTTTCATTTTATTTTAAAAACTCTACTTCATGCAAGCCATATTTATATTAACATTTCAATAAATGGTCATGCAAAAGTATAGAGTTCTTGTGGATGCTGTAATACGTTCACATACTTCACATGACTCTATGATTTCTTTTGTTCATCACGTGTCTACGGGGAAGAAGATGGATACAAGTTTCACCTCTACTGTTTTCTAATGAAATGATATGGACAGTTTATTTTTATAAGCTTAGTTTCTTCACCTGTAAACAAGGGAATGGGTCTCATAAGAAGAAAAAGGATAAAAGCTCTAACACTGAGAGAATATATGTTCTTGGGCAAGTTGTGAACCTTGCTGTGCCTTGGTTTTGTGATCTGTGAAACATGGATAGTAGTATCTACTTTGTTGTGAGGACTAAATTAATTGGTGTATGTAGAATTGTGCCTGGCATGGAGTAAGGTGTTTATTAAGTGCCAGGTGCTTCATATATATTATCTCATCTATTTATCTCCCAAACACTAGGGGGAAATGCTGTTTTTGTCATCATTTTATAGATGAAGAAATTGAGTCCTACGGAGATTAAATTACTTGGCCAAGGTTGTACAGACAATAAAAAGTAAAATCAGGTTTTCAACTCAGACGTTCAGGCCCCATTCCATTCTACTGTCTCTCTCAAAGGCATCTGCCTAACCTCCTGCAAACATCCTAAGAGGCATATGAGGTAATTGATGAAAAAGCACATGCCATGCTGTAAACTGATACATGAATGGTAAGATATTAAAAATCATATATAAAGCTGAAAATAAATGTAATCATTTTATACTTACTATTTACAAATTCTCCAGTTGGTTTTTTTTATGGAAGTCCAATGTTTCAGGAAATTGATATAGCAGTTTTTGAAACTTAGCTGTTTCCTTACTTTGAGCATTTGGCTTCTTTTAATTATATAATTTTCTTCTTTTTATTATTCTAGGAGAGGGTTCAGACCCCAGCCAAGCAGAGTACTGTATTGGGTAGGATTTTAGCAGCAATGATGAAGTAGTGTGACAGCAAGGAAACTGAGGCAGGTCAGTACTCTGGACCAGGAAGTAGGTACGATGTGGAGGAAACCTGTGAAGGTGTTTAGAGCTCTGCCCAGACAAAATGGATACCACAGAAACAGGAACCCATCTCCAGTGCTGGATAGTTGAGTTCACTTATCTGTTTTGCACATGGTTTGGCAGTAGGATAACGCCAAGTTAACAGACTCATGAAATAGTCCAGTGTGTTGAAGACACAGCTTTCAGAATCCTTCTTGGTTAAAAGTTTATTACATCTCTCCTTCCTCAGGCCATAAAAGGAAGATAGAAGTGGGTTACAGCTACTGAGTCTGAGTACATTTCAATGTGGCATGGGGGTATTCATAGGACCTACCTTATGGGGTTGTTGTAGAGATTGAGCGAATACAAGAAAAGCAATTTGCACAGTGTCTGATGCGTAGTCGTTGCTCAATAAAGAATAATTGTCACCAACTGCTATTCCAGTGAGGCTTCAGCTTCCTGAGAAATATCCCCATTATTTCTGAAAGTCACCAGGACATATCACTTTTTGTGTTCATATAGAAGTCTTCTCAGTGATGACATGTTGGTCTTCAGCTTCCTCCTTCCCTGGGCTGAGCTTTCCATCCCTGCTGGGCTGTGGGAGACCCCTTCCTATCTCAGCTGCCACCTCAGCTGGTGGCTGCTGGTGCTGGTTCTGAAGCGTCACTATTCCGTGGTAGCTCTGTGGAGTGTCTCATGTATTGATATGACAGCCCCTTCTTCCTCTAAGGCTGCACTCCGTTCTGGAGTCCCAGGGTGCTGGCAGCATGTTGGCTACCTCATCTTCTAGCATGTTGTAAGTAGACATCGATCTTTCAAGTTGTGTAACTCATAACCTTCTCTTATAGAGTTGGAAGGATCAGTCCATGGAGGCAGCTCTATAAGACAAATTTGAGTGAAGGATAATGTTCTGTCCTCAATTTCCCTTCTCCGTTTGCCTCCTAGCTTTGCCTTTTCTTAAAATGAGTGCTTTTCTCAGTATCCTATCCAATCCTCCTCAAAAATACAGACACATGGTGTGCCCCTCCAACATAGCCTCTAGATGTTTCTTGATGTCCTTCATAAGCAATGCTTAGTAACAGACTGGACCCACACCCCAAAAGTACACATGATACATTTATACTAGTAAATAGAAATGAGTATTAAGTATGCCAGAAGGCATTAGTATTTTCTTCCATTTGAGTATGTGTAAACACTTTAATCCTTTTCAATTCTGGTAGATGTGGTTCTATGACTTAGGATGACATTGTTCAGTATAATTTTCTTTTTCAGTAATAAAAAATTGTTTTTTTGAAGGTTATTCTTTCCCTAGGTTTACTGCTAAGCAGCACAATATAGATTATGCTACTTATTCTCATAGTCAAGCTTCCTATTCTTTGAGAACTCGATAGTTGATGGCTGTTAGTATTTCTATGAAAGTTGTTAGTAAATTCTTTGGAATCTATTGTAAAAACACTTTCAACCGATGAGCTTCTTGGATGCTCGACATTTGAAGGAGAAAGAGAAGAGAAAATTGATATATCCCTTACATTATCAAACTGGGTGCAGCTAGAATTATGTTCAATCTGAAAGAATTTGTTACTAATGAGATATGCAGAACAAAGAAAACCTGAAAGCACGAAGCCAAAAATAAAGCAGCAAGTATTAAGTATTCCCCTATGAGTAACTTTGTACCGTTGCTGTTGATATCACAGCAGAACTGAGACACTTTTATTCTTGAATATTTAACCAGAAAATGACAACTTTATTTATTGCCCAAACTCTCAGTAACTTCTATCCTATCAACAGCTTTAGTAATATTAACTTTGATGTCTATATTTACCTTGACTGAATTATAAAAACATAAATAAGTTGATGGTAGGTCCCTGAACTTTTATAACTTTTTATTTTTTAAAGTGTTTATGCAGCAAATGATAAAAAGAAGGTCTATTTTTAATAACCCACAAAGAAGTCAGCCTCGTTTACCCCTCAAACTACATGTTTTTATTAGCATTTCTCTGTGCATAAGCTATATTTAAAGCTACTGTTATATTGTAATTTCTTTCTATATCAGAAGATGTTTAAAACTTTATAGATATTAGTCTCTTAAACCCAAATAGCTAAATTTATCCCCAAACCTCAAACTCTATATTCCAGTATGGACCCAGTAATTCATGTTACATGTACTAACCTCTTACGTGTTTTGTTTACTTTTTATAGTTTCCCTTACCGTAACAAAATGTAAATCAATTGTATATTGATCTATATTAATTGTATATATACAATTGATTTACATTTAATTTCAAGTTTACATTTTATTTCTTGGACTTCTTCTCTTACCGACCCTCCTACAGGTAACTACTTAAACTTCAGATAAGATACGAGAAAACAATGACCTGAAACCATGGAGAGTGAAAAAGGCAAGCATATTCTGGTGATAGAGTCAAAACTTGTAGGAAAGGACTAGAGCTGGATGATTTTCCTGTCTTTATGGCTTTTATCCTGAGGACAGGCCAGTGTCAGGATTGTACTTGGTGGTCAAAACCCAGACAGAAAATCTGAAGCCTTTTTGGCCTGAAGAACAGAGTACAGATTTGGGGGACACTTTAGCCATGAAAAACAGAGGGTGACTCCTGGGATGGAGACAGGAGGAGAAGAGGAGCTCCTAGTTCTATGTAAAAATACTGTTCAAGTCTCCTTAACCTCCTGATCCCTGCAAGGGCAGAGAAGACTCAGATCTTCACAACTAGCGATAAAAGGTCAAACTGAAACTGAGTTGCTACTCAAGAGACAGAGTTTGTGGATTGGATGTAACCAAGTTAATTGCCTATGAAAACAAAATGCTAATATTCTTTTGAGGAACACGACAGGATTCAGAGTCTCTGTAATACACTATTTATAATGTCTTGGTTACAATACAAAATTACAGTCTCAAAAGAAAAAGAATTCAACCGAGATCAACCATGAGATGCTCCAGATGTTGGAATAGACAAAGATTTTAAAGCAGTTATTATAATTTACTTAATGAAGTCAAGAAAAATAAGCTAATAATATATGGAAATATAGGCCACCTCAGTAGGGAAATAGAAATAAATGGAAATTCTGGAACTGAAAAATAAAATAACCAAAATTAAAATTCCCTAGATAGGCTTTTCAGCAGAATAAGGATGATAGGGGAAGCCATCAGTGATCTTAAAGATAGATAACTCAATAGAAGGCGAATCTGAAGACAGAGAAAATAAGATTGAAAACAATGAACAGAGTCTTAGAAAACTGTAGGCAATAACAAAACAGCAACAACGAAAAATAGCATAATCAAACGGCTGAAAGCCAAAGATAAAGAGAAAATTTTGAAGCAATGGAGAATAATGACTTTTTACATTCTGAGGACATAAGCAAAATTAATCTATGATGAAAAAAATCAGAACGGTGGGGGGCGTGGGGACAGGGACTGCCCAGGAATGGACATGAGAAAACTTTTTGGGTTGATATCATGATAGCTATTTGGGTTACATAGGTGCATGCATTTTACTATAACAGTAAGTATACACTTAAGATTAGTACATCTCATTATGTGTAAATTTAAATTGTACATTAAAAGAAAAAAACTAAATCCAAAACTGTAGTTTACTCCTGCTGGTTTTAGGTACTCTGAGGACAGAGATCCACTTCATTCCCATCATTGTGTCCCTTGTGCTGAATACAATGTGTGACATAGGGTACATGATAAGTAAATTTTTGTTGAGGTAAATTTAATTCCACATATTCCTTTTTCATTTCCACTGATGCAATGCAGAGGAGTAGACCATGATCAAAGTTCTGGAAAATAAATAGATGGATGAAATAAGGAATCTGAATAATCTTGAGTATCACAAGCTAATGAGAATTTAAATATATTATACAGTGTAGGTCATGGAATAACATGTTAGAGTTTGCAGTTTTAGAACTTCCATTGCTCTATATCAAGTGATTAATGTAAGCCAAGAGCTTCACATACGTTATCTCAAAGAACATATACATTATCTGCAAGAACACTGAAAAGTAAATATTAATATCTCCCTTTTGAGTTGACCAAACAGAGACTAAAGAGAGATAAAAGATTGAGATTATATGGCTGACAAGTGAGTAGCTGTGTCAGTCAGGATATTTGTAGGAAACAGTTCTTTTCAGATGGTTCAAATGAAGAGAATTTAATGACAACCTACATATAGAGGTTTGGATAGGGTAAAGGGAATAAAAAAGTGATGATGAGGTACTCAGAGACAAGCAACTTGAGGAAGCCAATACAGCGCTTTAGGTCTGCAGAGACTAAGTGGGGAAATAGTATTTCCAGAACCCAGTGAATACAGAGGAGAAGAAGCCTGATGGGAACTCTAGTAGGGGAGGCTTGTATTGCCAGACCTGTGGTGTGAAAGAAGGGGAAAGATATTTAACCCCTATTACTTCCTGCAGGTTCTTATACTGGTTGAGTCCAACTGGATGCCAGCAGTCAAGGGAGCTGTCAGAGCCAGCCTCCCAGGGCACAGAGCAGATCAGAGAAGAATGGAGAATAGAATGGGGTGGAGTAATTGGGAATTAACCTGTACTGGTAGCCACACTTAGATTTGATCCCATGTTCTCGTGTCTTCCCAGGCCCATGTTGTTTCTTATACATGAAGTTGACTCTCATATTAGAATCAGAAATTTTAGGAACTTAGAGGAAGATGGGCACAGATGTTAGCTCAGGGCCAGTCTTCCTCAGCAAAAAAAAAGAGGGAGATTGGCAGTAGTTAGCTCAGGGCTAATCTTCCTCAAAAAAAAAAATAAAAGAGAAAGAAATTTTAGGAACAACCATGAGTATTATTATGGTTAGAGAACTGTTGAATTAGGCACTCTCAATTTCTTTTCTAGCAGTCAGAAGGTGATCACGTAGCTCCTGAGTTTAGATGTGGAGTGGAGGATGGGAATTGAACTACCACCTCCTAGGTTAATTCTTGGATCATTAGCTCAGACACCCTAACCATCTTTCAAATTCGACATACACTTGTCCACAGGTTAGTGGACTCTTTCAGAACTTACACATGAGTGAAACAGTTACCAAATAAATGCCCTACGGCTAACTGATGGATGGTTACTCTTTAATGTGATATTTTAGAGCACAGAAAAGACAGGGATTAAGATAATTGTTCTCCAGCTGGCTAAAATTAATACAGCTAAGAAAAAGTACTAGGGTGCAGGATCTGGCTTCAATTATTTCCAGCCCAGTGAGTCTTTCAGTAATGTCTTCTAGAACTGCTGGCCCTATTCAATTGTCTCAGCAGCATGAAACACCGACTTCTCAGGAATGTGGTTGAAAATACAGATTAAATGAAATATTCTTTTCTAAGTGTTAACTAAATAGGCTAATCAATATCAGTGAATCTCAGCTTCTTGTACACAAAATGGACATAATAATAGTGTGCACCTCATAAGATGGTTGTGAAATTTAATAAAGTAACAAAAATAAAGTACTTGTAACAGTGCTGGGAAAATAATAAGCATTCAATAAATGTTAGCTATCATCACTGTTGTTAGTATTTTACTTCATGTTGAGCAATGACCTTTGCCTGCTCTTTGCCCCAATTCTCGTTTTAGATTGTTTCAAGAGCCTTTCTGAGATTTCTCTCCTTATGTATTTTTCATTTTCTCTTAAATTTCAAGTGTGTTGTCTTGGCAGAGACTCTTGCATGCTGGTATTTCCAACTTTGGTTAACTAGAAGATGCCATGAATATGAGTTTTTGCATGGCACTGCCTTGGAAAATAAGCCATATATTCATGGATTCCTTCTGGTGTGAAGCTCTGCCAAAAGTACCCTTTGACCCATGGTTTATTTACATGTGTCGTGAAGCAGGAGCAGTGAATTATTGATCAAAACTGGGGGGGATCAGAATTGGCCACCTCAAAATGTGTCTCTTTGGCTTGATTATTTTTAATATGGCCTGATTATTTTTCAGGACAAAATATTCCAAAAGAAACTTTGACCTCCCACTAACTGCTTGAAAGAATTTAAGATAAAATTCCTGTCCCCAGGACAAGCCATCACCATAGAGAAATCTGGGTATTGGTAGATGGTGAGGGTCCTTGCTAAGCCCATCCTTATCAAAGTTCTGTCTACCAAACATTTGCTTTTCCATCTCCAGGGGAATTGCCTTCTTCCCCTTTGAAACCCCAAACCACTACCCCCAACATCCTCCTTTGTCTTTAGCTGAAAATGATATTTAAGGTGGAGGCTTTGGCCATTCTGGAGAGTTGTTCAGTTTTCCTGGGTTTCTCCCATGTATACATGTTATAAAGCTTTGTTTGATTTTCTCCTATTATTATATCTCCTGCCAATTTAATTTGTAGACCAGCCAGAAGGACCAAGAAGAGAGAAGAATTTTCTTCTTCCCTACAAAACTTTTAAATCTCCACTTCCTCTGCTTCAAGTTGACCTCTGACCTTTAACTTAGCCTTCTTCTCTGTTCTTTTTTTTTTTTTTGAGGAAGATTAGCCCTGAGCTAATATCCACTGCCAATCTTCCTCTTTTTGCTGAGGAAGATTGGCTCTAAGCTAACATCTGTGCCCATCCTCCTCTATTTTATATGTGGGATGCCTGCCACAGCATGGCTTGATAAAAGGTGCATAGGTCCACACCCAGGATCCCTACCAGAGAACTCCAGGCCGCTGAAGCAGAGTGCACGAACTTAACCACCATGCCACAGGGCCAGCCCCCATTCTTTTAATAAAAGAATTTGGGCTCAAATTCTGATTCTGCCACTTACCAATAAATGACCTTCGGGAAATTACATGTTTAGATATCTGCTAAGTTTCTATATCTGCAAAATAATGATGACATGATGCTTACTGCGTGTGTG
Source organism: Equus quagga (assembly GCF_021613505.1). Classification (NCBI taxonomy): domain Eukaryota; kingdom Metazoa; phylum Chordata; class Mammalia; order Perissodactyla; family Equidae; genus Equus; species Equus quagga. Next base: position 25,217,717 of record NC_060286.1, read on the forward strand.
TATTTGTTAGCAGAGAGGAGTGTCTCACACATTTAACAGGGTCTTAGTTAATGTTAATTAAATCTTGAAACTCTATCTTCTTTAAGTTTCAAATAGAATTTGATGGAGTAATTCCTCTACTGCTTTTCAAATACATATGTATGTATATGCATGCTTGTACATATACATATATATGTACATGCGTAAACGCACACATATATATATATACACACACACATATGTATATGTAAAATCCCAAAGAAGAATAAAAAATGGCTGAAGGCACCACTAGGATCAAAGCCAGAAGATTTTAGACTCCGCTGACAACTCAGTGTTACCTTGGTCAATTTCCTTGACCTCTCTGTGTTCTCATTTGTAAAATGAGCAACTGGACTAGAATTGTGCTTTACTGGCAAAAGTTAGAAGGTACTTCAGATATAGTATGGCTTCCTCTTGGAAATTCATAATGCATGTTAACATAGTACAAACTCTGGGAATTCTCTTAGTAGAAAAATTCATTTAACTTTGCTAAATTTAGTGTTTCTATGACTTGTCTGACTATGCAACTCTTTTTGAAAATAATGAATTAACATCTTGCAAAACACTGGTGTTCTGCACATAAAGGAGGGGGAGTGGGTTCTGGAGTAGACGATATCCAATTCCCTCCTCCTCACAGTAGAGTTCAATGAGTTCATGATTACTCTGTAGTGTGATATATCGATGTCTTCGTTACACTATCCTTCCCTACACTTATGACTAATGAGTGTCATAAGCTCTCTTCTCTCTTTTTTCAAGGAAAAGGGAGTTAATATGATTGATCATATTGTTTGCATGGTCCACAATTTACTAATGGGAATTGTTACATATCCTAAAGCCCATGCTTTCTTTGCCCTGTGGAATTATTTTTTTCTCCCACTGGTTCAAAAATTTATATTTAGAAGTAGGGAATGTGGCACTTAGATTTTTCATTCTATCATTGTTTGTGTGTATTAGTTCCCCTTTAGAACTGAGCAGAACCAAGGGGATCATGATTGGCTAAGAGAACTTCACCAATTCTGAGGTTTCTGGCCATAATATAAAATCCATGGACACCCCACCTTGGTTGTGCAAAGGAGAATAGCATTTTCATTAACCATTTATTCATCTTCTAAGTGATGAAGCTAAGAACATCCATTTTGACTTTGGGGTTGTTTCATTTGAACTGATGGACCTGAAGTTCAAATAATTCTCCAATAGGAATAATCTTTGCAATGTAGGACTTAATTATGAGAAATGAATAATGAGAGAACTTTTCCCTGTAGTGCTGTCTTAGAGTCCTGGAAGAAAAGAGATGGCACACTCAGACTGGGTAAGTGAGGAAGGATTCGTAAATAGCTATTTACCAAGTGTGGGCCAAACCAAGAGAAAATGTACCAGGGGAGGAAAACCCCTGATCATACTCTTTACCTGCTTTATAATCTCCTAAAGATGGTGCAACCAAACCAGAAGCCAGAAGGCAAGGGAACCTGTTGACTCAATTCAGATCTCTAACAGGATGGAGAGTGTATCTGATGTGGGGAATGGAAAATATCTTGCACAGATGCCAAGTGGTCAGGCCACACACTTTGATAAGTTTTTAGGCAAGGGAAGACTATAATTGAACCTATTCAACTCAGTCCATCCTAAGTGTTAAGACATCATCTTGGTTTAATTCTCTAGTCATCTTTAAGCAAGCATTACTGTTTTCCACTGCGATAGGAAGAACTACCCTATTTTGAAATGGATATGCTTCAAGTTTATGCATTTTCATTTAATTGTATTTTGTTTTACGAACAAGTACAGCACCTACTATGTGTCAGGCACAGTCCTAAACACTTGAAATATGCTCACGTTTTAATTCTCATAACAGCTTTGCCATTGCTACAATTATTCTCCCCATTTTGCAAGTGGAGAAACTGAAGCACGGGAAGTTAAACAACTTGCCTTACAATATGCAACTAAGAAGCAGCAAAGCCAGCATCTGCATTCAGGCAGTCTGATTCCATGGCCTTTAAATGAGTATGCTATGTTGCTTACCTGTATGGTATGCTCCCTTGCGAAGTCATCAGCCTAAACATACTCAACTCCCTCTATTAAAGAGTTCAGGTAGTGTCCCTTTCCTTTCTCTTCACACAAGGCTGTTCCTAAAAGGGTACAGGGCCCAAGGAAACTTACCCAACACCTGATCAAGATAATAGTGCTTGAAAGGAGGCTGCGATCTTAACATCCTTCCTCGGAACCTTGGGAAGTCACTAAAGGAAGATATTGCTAAATTGAATTCCAGTAATTGTATTAAAATAGGGCTTAGTATCCTGAACACTGCTCCCTACCAAGCATGGAAGCCCAGGGCAGCCAGTCGACCCAAGAGTCAAGACAATTAGAATTGGATTTGCCTGGGTTCAAATCCTAGAAATGTTTATTTGTTGTATGTTTAAATAGAGGGATGGGAAATGTAGGAGACATTTAGCATACTTGTCAAAGCAAGTGTTTCAAAATAAGAAAAATAAGAGCTCAAATTTTAGTTCTGTCTTTAATTCAGTATTTGTCAAGTTATTTAACTTCTGATTCTTAGTTTACTAAGAACTAAAATGGGGTTGAAAATACCTACCCAAGTTGCTCTGTCAATCAAATGTAGTAATGCATATAAATTTAGGAGCATCTGAAATGCAGTAAGCATTCATTAAGTGAGAGTTAACGTCCTCCTCCTCCTCCTCCTCATCATCAACATCATACATCTCTTTGGGAAATGTCTCACTCCATTGTGTACAATTCTGATGAGGCTGTCAATAATAGTTTCTTTTACACTCCCTGCTTGAAATCTCTTAAAGGCAAGAGACTGAGACCTGGCTGGCCAGAAGTCCTCAGGAACTGGTTTAAAGGATGTTGTATTAGTTTCTTCAGGCTGCGATAATAAATCACCATAAGTCAATGGAAACAGAAATTCATTTTGTTACAGAAATTGTTTTAAAAAACACACATTTATTCTCTCACAGTTCTGGAGGCCAGAAATCCAAAATCAAGATGCCAGCAGGGTTAGTTCCTTCTGGAGACTGATGAAGAATCCGTTTTATGCCTCATTCCCAGTGTCTGGTGGTTGCTGGCAATCCTTGGAGTTTCTTGGATTGTAGATACATCACTCTAACTTCTGCCTCCATCTTCACATCAGCTTCTCCGCTGTGTCTTCCTCCTTTCTGGATCGCATAAGGACACATGTCATTGGAGTTAGGACCCATCCAGTTAATTCAAGATGATCTCATCTAGAGATCATCAACTTAATTATGTTTACATAGACTCCTTTCCAAATAAGTTCACACCTACAGGTTGTTGGTGGATATATCTTCTGGAGGCCACCATTCAACCCACTGCAGATGGGCACTTGATCCCAGCAGGGTTCATGCATGGCCATCAAGCTCATCTCACAGAGAAAGCCTGTATAAAAATCAAGACAACATAGATGAAAGCAGGGAAAAATGCTGAGGCAATGGGGAAAGAGACAGGAAGGGATGGGGAGAAAGAGAAAGGGAGAGAGAGGGAGAGAGAGAGAGATATCAAGAGAACACCTAGATCCAGTTGACTTCTGAGTCATTTCTACTTTTGGGCTTCTCAGTTCCATGAGCCAATTAGATGTCTATCTGTTTGTTTTTTGCCTAAACTTCTGGAAGAATCCTGAATAATGCAACTACTAATAATAACACATATTAATTCCTTTCCTTTATCTGTCCTTGGTAGCAAGGGGAGGAGAAAGTGTTGGAAAAGGACTTCCTGCTGAGTGATTATTTAGATGGCATAAACAGAGCCCTTCTCACACTGTGTTATAGGTTCCTGCTCACCTGCCTGTCTTCCCTCTAAGGATGCTCTGCTCTAGTGAGATATCATATGTTGAGCGCTTTCTATTTTTTTAAGTACTGGCAAAATCTTTGCACGTGTTATGTTTTATCTATTCTTATAGAAAATCTATGCGATAGATGATATTATCCTCATTTACAGGTAAGAAAAGTGAAGTTCAAAAAATAGAGGTATCATCAAATTTCTTACAGTTAGCAAAGGGTTGTGTCAGGCAGTGACTATGTTGTCTTCACTGTTGTATCTTAAAGATTTATCCCAGGACTTGGCACATAGTAGAGCAATGGTTCTCAAAGTGTGTTCCCTGAATAAGCAGCATCAGCATTACCTAGAGTCTCACTAGGAATGCAAATTATAGTCTCTACTCCATACATGCTGAATCAAAAACTGGGGTGCGCCCCAGCTCTCCAGGTGATTCTGGTATACTAAAATTTAAGGACCACACAGTGGATATTCATCAAGGGTAGGACAACAGTGAAAATGTTGAATCAAAAGCTGGAAGTCTTAGTTAAAGGAAAAAGTTTGGCCTAGGGTCTATAGGTTCCCGAGAAGTCAGATGACTTCTAATACCAGAGTGAGAGAAAATGTCTATGGATACCCTAAAATTACTCTTCTCCATTATTTGATGACAGCTAAGTTATTTCTTTAAGGTACAGAGTTTAGAACCCACCTGCAGTCCACTTGACACAACTTAGACATATAGAAAGCAAGGACTTCTGACCTTCCTGAGAATGGAGAGCTTCCATCTCTCTTCACCCATGGTACTGAGCTCTGTTCCTGGTGTCTCTCAGCCTTTCCTTAAAGCACAAACTTGCGGAGAAAAAGAATTATCTTTTCACACCATTTAGGCCATTGCTTACTTAATGGGACATATAATGTGATGAAATTGCCACCTGGTGGTTGAGATATGGGACAGTTCCCAAGGGTATAATTACATAGGCTGTTATTTAATATCTTAACTGTACCTACTCCAAAGTCATGCCTGTGGAGTTAGTTAATGTTATGACAAACTGTAGATTGGAACCGAGATTTTTGACGTTTTTAAAACGGCAGAACAACAAATGACTCGACTTGGGGAGGGAAAAAGCCCAGCCACATGATTTTAAAGAAAAATTTATCACAGATGCAAGGCACTCAAGACACAGAATAAAACACGACTGAAGGACAGAAAGCAAAGCATAGTGAGTAAAAGCTTAGAGTTTAAAAGTTTTCTACATATATTCATTTTGAAAATAACATTTCATTTTAGATAGGTAATATCATATGTGGAAATGAAGAAATATGGATAGAAAGTTAAATATCTGTTTACAATAAAATTTGAAAATATATATTTCTAGGAAATTCCAGCATTTGAGTCTTTTAGATGCAGTCCTTCCCTGTGGAGTACTGAAGTGCAAAGTAGTCGGGATAGAATGGGTTTTTTTGCAAAAAACAAATTATGTTGAAATATCAATGACCTAACAACAACAACAAAAGTTAATTTCTATCTTATTCTACATGGCCAATATAGTTTGGGAGGGAAGTGTTTTTCACATAGCTACTCAAAAACCCAGGCTAATGGGAAACTCTGACAACTTGTAGTTTCATCCTCTGAACATAAGCCTCTAGCGTGACAAGAGGAAAGGAAGAAAACACACATTGGCTCTTCTATGCGCTGGCCTGGAAGTGATACACATCACTTCCACACATGGCCCATTGGCCAGAACTTCTCATATGGCCTCACTTAATTTTCAGGAACTTGGAAATACAGGGATAGTACATGGATTTGGGGTGAGTAGCAAGTATCTGTGCCTAAAGTACCTATTTGTCCTAATTAATCTGATTTCCTTCCAGGTCATCCTGTAGCTCAACTAGACATTCTGGTAGCCTGTTGGGACTTCGGAATAAAATGCTCAGCTTTCATAGTAGAATGTGAATATTGTCTTTGTTTCCTTGGATAGTACAGCATGTGAATCTTCTTTCCACAGCTGAGATCCAGCTTCTGCTAAAACACTAACAGAAAAAATGTTGCCTCAGGAGCTTACAAGGGATTTCCTTTTCAACTATTTCTTCAGGACTAAGAAAATTCTTGGAATCAAATTAGATCACCAAAAAGTAGCATTCCTGGGCCTCCTTAACTTAACCTTCTATAGGAATATCTTTAGTGAGTTAAGTTTGAATGTAACATCCTTAATGTTTATCTAGAGTCGATACAAGCACCCGCTCGAGATTCTCGAATATCCTTTGCATAAAGACCCATGGGATACCATCCATTTAGGGACCACAGTTAAATACAGTAGAACGGATGTAGGCTCTAGAACTCAGTACTAGATTTGAACCCCACATCTGACATTTCTTGTCCTAGTGACCTTTGTTTGATAACTTCATCCTCTTCCTTCTTAGTATTTCACTACAGAGGATTAAATTGAGGTCTAGTATAGTCTCCAGGTATTTTTTTAATTTCTCTGATTTCTTCGCTGATCCCACTGTTGTTCAGTAGCATATTGTTTAGTATCCACATATTTGTGACTTCCCCAGCTTTGTTCCTGTAGTTGATTTTTAGTTTCATACCACTGTGGACGGAAAAGATACCTGATATGATTTCAATCTTCTTAAATTTGTTGAGGCTTGGTTTTTTCCCAGAATATGGTCTGTCTTTGAGAATGTTCCATGTGCACTTGAGAAGAATGTGTAGTCTGCTGTTTTTGAATGGAGTGCTCTCTATACATCTGTTAAGTTCATCTGGTCTGCTGTTTCCTTGTTGACTTTCTGTCTGGATGATTTATCCATTGATGTAAGTGGAATGTTAAGGTCCCCTACTATTATTGCGTTGCTGTCAATTTCTCCCTTTAGGTCTATTAATAGTCGCTTTATATACTTTGGTGCTCCTGTGTAAGGTGCACATATATTAATAAGCGTTATATCTTCTTGTTAGAAAGTCCCTTTTATCATTATACAATGCCCATCTTTGTCTCTTATCTTTTTGTCTTGAAGTCTGTTTTGTCTGATGTAAGTATGGCTACATCTACTTTCTTTTACTTGCCATTCACTTGGAGTATCATTATCCACCCCTTCACTCTGAGCTTATGTTTGTCTTTAGAGTTGAGATGTGTTTCCTGGAGGCAGCGTATTGTTAAGTCTTATTTTTCAATCCATCCAGCCACTTTGTTTCTTTTGATTGGTGAATTCAATCCATTTATATTTAGAGTGATTATTTATATATGGGGGCTTGGTACTACCATTTTTATCTCTTGTTTTCTAGTTCTGTTTCCATTGTTTCTTTTTCCTTGCATTTCTGTCTGCCATTTTAGTTTAGTGGCTTTCTGTGATGTGTTTCTCCTTATTTGCTTTGTGACTCTGCTCTGATTTTTGTTTTGTAGTTACGATGTTTGTATAAAAGATCTCATAGATGAGATAGCCCTTTTTCTGATAGCCTCTTATCTCCATTAGTCTATACAGGTTCCATCTCTTTCCTCTTCCCCATCTATGCTTTTGTTATCACAAGTTCTTCCTTTTTGTATCATGAGTTTGTGATCAAATTGCCTTGGTTACAGTTATTTTTGATGTTTTCTTTCTCTTCATCTTTTATGTTATAATTGAGCATTTACTAACCTATTCTGATATACAGCTGCAATTTTAAGATTCTATTTATCTCCTTGCTCAAGGTTTTGTAAACCTTTGCTTTTTTATTTCAGATAGGAGAGCTCCTTTTAATTTTTCTTATAAGGTAGGTCTAGTGGTGATTAACTCCTTCAGCTTTTGTTTGTCTGGGAAATCTTTCATTTCTCCATTTATCTAAAGGGTAATTTTGCTGGAAAGAATATTCTTGGTGATAGTTTTTGTATTTTAGTATTTTGAATGTATCATTATACTCTCTCTTAGCTTGTAGGATTTCTGCTGAGAAATCTCTGTAAAGCCTGATGGGGATTCCTTTGTAAGTTATTTTCTTCTGCCTTACTGCTCCTAATATTTTTCTTTGTCATTGACTTTTGATAGTTTTAATTCTATATGCCTTGGAGAAGGTCTTTTTGCATTGAGGTAATTAGGAGTTATATTAGCTTCATGCATTTGCATGTCCAGTTCTTCCCCAGGTTTGCAAATTTCTCAGCTATTATTTCTTTGAATAAGCTTTCTGCTCCTTTCTCCCTTTCTTCTCCCTCTCAGATACCTATAATCCTTATTTTCCTAATTGAATCAGATATTTCTTGAACAATTTTTTAATTTTAAAAAAATATTGGTTCTCTTGGGGCTGGCACAGTGGTTAAGTTTGCACGTTCCACTTCAGTGGCCTGGGGTTTGCTGGTTCAGATCCTGGGTGCAGACCATATGCACTGCTTGTCAAGCCATGCAGTGGCAGGCATCTCACATAAAATAGAGGAAGATGGGCATGATGTTAGCTCAGGGCCAGTATTCTTTAGCAAAAAGAAGAGGATTGGCAGCAGATGTTAGCTCGGGGCTAATCTTCCTCAACAAAAAAAAAAAAAAAAAAAGAGGAAGAAAAAAATCCTGGTTCTTTCTCCTACTCTGCCTGAATCATTTCTAGGTTTCTATCCTCAAGCTCACTAATTCTCTCCTCCATGTGGTTTGCTGTATTTTTAATACTTTCTATATTATTTTTCATATCATTAATTGTGTTCTTCATCTCTAGAACTTCTGTTTGGTTTTTATAGAGTTTCAATCTCTTTGGTGAAGTACTCCTTCTGTTCATTAATTTTATTCCTGAGCTCATTGAACTGTCTTTCTGAGTTTTCCTGTAACTCACTAAGTTTCTTAATGACAGCTATCCTCAATTCTCTGTCAGTTATATTGTACTCTTCTGTGACTTCAAGTTTGGTTTCTGGAGAGCTGTCATTCTCCTTCTGTTCTGCCATGTTCCTGTATTCTTCATGGTGTTTGAGGATTGATCCTCTGCTGGTGCATTTGTGGTAGTAACCACCTTTCTTAGATGGGTATGGCTTTAGTTACTTTGGTTCTGTGCTGCTTCTGGTTGTATTTGAGAGCCTGTACTTTCCACCCTCCACTGCCTCTGCTAGAGGCATAATCACTGCCCTCCTTGTGCCGTTTGTGCCTCTGGGGTTGCTGATCCCTTGCTGCTTATGATGTTGCTTTAATCTCAGTGTCACCAGCAGGGTAATCAGGCTGTGAGCACTTCTACTGCTTCCAGGGTTGCCTGGGTCTTGTGTTCTTCCACTGGCTCTCTGTGGGCTCTCCATAGGCCCAGATGCTGCTGTCCCATGCACCACCTGTGCTACCACTCCTGGGTAGTCTAGGGGTACTGTGTTCATGGGTGTTGCTGTTGCTGCTGGGGGACCCAAAGACCAGGGGAATTGTATGCAGCCCCCTCTGCTGGTGTGGCTGCCATCAGGGATACCACCACTAGGGGCTGGGTCACCAGTTCTGCTATGGTTCCTGAAGCCTCTGGTTGCAGGTTCTACCTGCCACTGCTAGGGGGAAGCAGGAAATAAGCAGGGAGAGGTTTTTGTTGTTGCTAGCTGTACAGCCTCTGGTTTCTGGTGCTAGCCAGTGTGCTTTGAAAACTCGAGTCACAGCACCCTGCCCAGCCAGGAAAATCCAAGTGTTGTATACTATCCTCACTGTTGGAAAGACCTGGCCACTGCTGGGAGGGGGGCACACAGTGGCTCTACTTGGAGACAGACAGAGAGTAGGCTGGCCTGCCATCTTCACGTCTGCCAAGACCACTTATGGGTGAGCAGGCTGGGTGTGCTGGGAGATGGGCAGAGAGCAATCCACGCCTGTTTTCTCACAGGCATGAAGGTCAATGTGAGGAACAGTGCCCTGGATAGCTGCTGTCAGGGGAAAGGGAAGGGGCTGCTCCCCTAGTTCCACTGCCTACCAGGGGTCCAGGCCACCCACCTTCAGATGCATAGATGCCTGGATCTCTCATGCATCCTGTTGTGTTGTGTAGGGAATCCACTGCTCAACGGATGCCTGATTGGTTGTAACTCAGAGGGGAGAGACAAAGGGAACAACTCACTGCACCATGATGCCGATGTCACTCCTGAGGACTAGTATAGCCTTGTGGTTAGGAGTTTGAATCCTGGAGCTAGACTTAAGTTTGAGTCCCAATATGACCACTTACTAGTTATGTGGCCTTAACTAGTTAACTAGTTATGTGGCGCTTAACCCTCTGTATTTTAATTTAGTTATCGGTAAAATAGGGATAATAATAATACCTATATCTAAAGTTATCGTGAAAATCAAATTGATTAATATATGTAAAGGCCTTAAAACAGTGCCTGGCAGAGAATAAGTACTATATTAGTTAGTGCTTACTATTATTATGGTTAAATTAGAGAATGTTTGTAAAGAACCTTTTACATAGTAAGTGCCTTATAATACAGAAGCAGCAAAAAGCTAGTCATTCATGAAGATATTTGCTCCTTTATTATCAAATAATGGCAGTGTAAACCTTTTTGCCTTTGCACTGGCTGCTAGGAAACTCAGAGCTAGATTTAATACCAAGTTGTAATATCTACACATCCTTACATTGTTGGATTTACATGTATGTAATATAAAATACTGAAACCCTCTTTTGAAAGAAGGCAGGGGATAAATTTTTTTGATAGCAGAAATGTACTAAGATCAATTTTTTTAATAAAAAGATTCCTTTCTTACTCTTCCTTCCTTCCGTCCTTCCTTTTTTCCTTCATTTTATAAAGCACGTAGAACTAGAGAGATTTCCATCCTACTCTATAATTTGTGTTATAGAGCTAACCTGTGTAGGAGTTAGACATTATTTTAGAAGGAAGCAAGCAGCTAACTGAAATAATACTTTAAAAAATACTGATGATTTAAATAACTGAAGGGCTTCTGAAACCCTCTACAGACTATTGTAAGTTTCAGTGACTTCTCCTCTTACTAAAGCTATTTCCCTCCTCCCACGCCTTGGTATGGTCACTGATTGGCAAGTAGCTTGTGCACTCTGACTTCTGCTTTCCCTGGAAAATATCTGTGATTAAATACCCCACTCATGGTGTATAGAAGGGAGAAGTAGAACTTAGGGGGTTTATTTCAGATGACTCCTAGTTTCATTTGAATTGTTGTGCTTCTTAGATTGCTTGGTGAAGAGGCACACTTCCAGAAAGATATAAGACTGTTGGAAAGAGTTCAGTGACGTGAAAGGAAATATGGTCTGTGGCAGGTTGGAAGTATTAAGTTCTTAGGAACTGTCAGAGGCCAAGTATATAATAAACTTGAGTAAATGGCAAGATGATGGGGAAGAATAATTGCCCAGAGGTTTGCGGTGCTTATAAACACCTAGGAAGAAGAGGAAATGGGGAAGAGGATTTCAGACAGCAGGGCTGTGAGCAACTGAAAGAAAGGAAACTCCCTCTGTACTGAACTCAAAGTACTTATTGTTTATACTATTCTCTTTGGAATTAGTCATTTTTATCACCCACAACACTTCCTCTGTGGTTTTGTATTATCACCTGACCTTTGACCTGCGGATGTCTTATTTCCACAATATGGTTATAAGTTACTGGATGGCAGGGACCTCAGTTATCCTTCTTTGTCTCCCTGTCAATGAACAAATGAGATGGTTCTAAGCTAAGCTCTGCTATTCCCTAGTGGCACAGACTGGACAAGCTACTTGAATTCTCTACGTTTTAATTTCTTCTGCAAAATGGGCCTAATGGTATTCATGCTGTAGAGTTTTAGGGAAGTCTGATGATACATAAAGTGCTTGGACATATTAAGTAGGACTTAAATGTCAGTTACTATCTTTCCCTTTCACAGTGGCTGATCCAGTGCCTGAAGAATAGTAAGTATAATATTGTGCTGTTATAGTACAGATAAGTATAATATATGGTATATAAATGTGGTATACATATACAGTATACAAATACATATATATACATATATAGATATATAAATATACAATATCTAAAGTAAAAATATACATCCTTTCCCATATTGTAAACTTTTACCTCTTGCTACCACTTTGTAAACCTTGTTTTGCCATTTATGTATGTACACATTATGTATGTATTAGGTATTATATATCTCTGTATTTAATATACACCTGAAGCCTCAGAAAATGGTATTAGCATGAACATTTCAGACGTTGGTGAGGTCCTGCATAAATTCACCAGAACTACAATCCAACCTCATGTTCCAGGATTTGGCTGTATGTAAAGTGCTGTGAGGCTCATTTGACCGTGACCTACAGATCTCTGGTGTCAGGAAAGCACCAGGATGGTCTGAATCTGGATGGGGTCAAGTTACACAAACAAACCTTTGGGAGCTGCCTCGCTTTAATGAAGAAGGCTGCAAGGAGCTTCATTGATGTGACCTAATGGGGATTTTTCATTTCCAATCGCCATTTCTATGAAATCTCTCCTAATTGATTATTGAATCTGAATTCAAGAACAATCAGCTGTCAGTAATTCTTTTGAAGCTCTCTACAGACCCAAGCACCACTTTTTTCTTTAAGTGCTCTCCATTCTGTGTGGGGAATAAAGCAGCAAAGAGAGGGAGGGTAGGTAGCTGGTTTGCATGCAGTGCGAACAGGCAGATCAATCAGGCTCGAGAGGGTGCCTTAATCAGAGGCCTGCGGTTCACTGCGGTGGTTGAGTGCTACCTCCTTGCCAATAGCATCCTCTGTTTAGAGATGCTATTGATTGCTCTTCTCCCCTTCTCTTCTCAGAGAGTTTCCGGTTGCAAGGCAGTGTCAGGGGAAGGCTAAGGGGAAAGATGTTTTGTTAACAATGCATGGAATTGGGAGGCAGGCTCTAATTTCTGAAGCATCAGATGCAGTGCTACTCAATGCAGACTTTTGAGAATGGTGATGAGTGGAGAAATAGGAGGCAGGAGTGATGAGCCAAGGATGCCCATAGAAGGCAAGGGGAGAGTGATTCCCTGAGTGGGTAAGAAGTGGATTCTGTTTAGACAAGAAGATGGTGGTGTTCTGAAGGAGGTCATGCTGAGGGCATTAACTCTGCCTGGAAGAAATGGGAGGGAGTTGCTGGTTCAAGTAATTATTCTGGAGAAATGTAAAATCCGGAAATCAGGCAGGGACTAAGAATATAATGGATTTATTTGTAGACTCCACATAGAAATCAATATTTCTTGTGGACATTGTGAGCACGCAAGAACGTCCTTAGAAACAGACTCATCACAGAAGCCACAAACTATTTTGAACATAGAACTGGGGCTGGGAAATATGGAATTTAATTATTCTTGATTTCGAGTTTGCTATGAGAATGAATAATGGAACACAATCAAAGATGTTTTTTCTTCAAGCTAGAGAAGTAATGCTGGAGGAGAGACACAGTGGGAGGGAGGTTCAAACCAATTTGAGATTATAAATGAGAAGATAATATAATTTTGTATATTGAATGGTTATGAAAATCAGAAAAGATTCACTACCCCTTGACTGTTGTTAAGCAATTCAGAGCAGATATATAAAATGAGGCAAACTTACACTCCCAACGCTATAAAGTGGCAAGCCGTGAGAGAAATAAAAAGGGATTTTCAAGTCTTAGGCAGACATGGGTTCAAATTTTAGGTCGACCGCATATTATGTTACTTTAGTTGAATTCCTCGTTTTTCTGAAAGTGATTTTTTAACAGGTAATATGGGCATAATCTGCGTGCTAGCTATTCTCTCTTCTCACCTTCCAAGCCTATATCCATTTTCCGCCCTTTTCTGCCCTGCTCTGTGCTGGACAGGCTGACCTCTGCGATTGATTCCCCTGGGCTCCCCTGCTGGCTGACTTCAGGTTGAAATTGGCCAATGGAAGACACCAGCAGGGGGAGAGAGAAGTCCAGGTATTTCTTCCTCACTCCCTCCCTGGTTTGCCACCAGGTCTCTGACAGTAGCTTTGTCCTGTCATGAATAGAGCTCTGCCAGGTGGACTCTTCTCATGGTTCCTATTCTCATTGGGCTCCAGTAATGTTTTCTTTTTGTGCCCATCAACCTGGGGAGTCAGATAAAAGCGTCCTACTGTTGCTAATCTCTGAGTGCCTCACATGCCTTGTTTGTTCCCTTAATCTTGTCCTCCACACATTTATTTGAATCATCTAGGGTGAATCCTATTTTCTGATGCAATCCTGATTAATACATAGCGGTTGTAGAATTTCGAAGAAAATGTTTAAGAATCCACCGAACAAATACAGAAAGGTGTATGCAACATTCTCCTTGAAAAGTCCTCAAAAGATGGTGTGGTACACTGAATAATGGCCCCCAATGATGTCCAGCTTTTTGGAATACCTGGAGCCTGTGAATATTACTTTATATGACAAAAGAGATCTGGCAGATGGATTAAATTAAAGATCTTTACATGAAGAGATTATCTCAGATTACCTGGGTGGGACCTAAATGCCATTGCAAGTGTCCTTATAAGAAGGAGGCAGAGGTAATTTTGACATAGACGGATAAGGCAGTGTGATCGCTGAATCAGGCTACCGTGCTGCTGGCTTTGAAGGTGGAGGAAGGGGCCAAAGCCAACACATGCAAGGAATGCAGCTCTAGAAACTGGAAAAGTTGAGGAAGCAGACTCTTCTTTAGAGCCTCCAGAGGGAATATGACTCTGATGACACTTTCGAGTTTGGCACAATGAAACTGACTCTAGATTTCTGGCCTCTAGAACTGTAAGAGAATGAAGTGTTTTAAACCACCATGTTAGTGATAATTTGTTTCAGCAGCCATTGGAAACTCTCAGTGAATATGCCAAGGTACAGGGCTTAGCTTGCAGGTGGCAATCTCAGAATGCAATTCTCAGCTACCACATACCTTTTAGAGAGGCACTCGTGTGAAACGAGATATGAGATTGATACATTAAATCTCAATGAAACTCATCTCTTTCCCATGAGAGATCTTATTATCCACCATCCTTGCAGAGAAAGCCTTCACAATGGGACCAAGATAATTGTGCTTGCTGTGTAAGAATCCCTCTCTCCTAGTCCATATCTGGATGGTGGCTGCCAAATTAACTCTGTGATTTGTCTTTCTCGTGTGGGTGATCAACCTGCCACCTTTTTTGGGGATATGTGGATGCTTTCATTCTCTCCAGAATCAAGCCTTGCTGGCATAGCAACCATACAGTTTCTTTAAAGTGGCACTGCATATCTCATTATGTGTTGATATAATAATAAAATGGACAGTCTTATTTTTCTGTTTTTAAAGTTGCAGTGGAGAGATGTGTTTCCATGTTTTCCCACAAACTGATAACAATTCTTGTGAGGATCATACAACATAAAGTATATAAAAGGCTTAACTCTGTTCCATATAGAGGGCAATCAATAAATGTCATTTCTCATGCACATATTCCCTGAATGTCTGGTATGTGGCATAGTGTAAGGATATGTCAGAAGGCTAAAATTCAGAATGAGAACATTAGAACCTGTCATCCTCTGACAATCTTAAACATCTCAGGGAAACAGAAAATCTAGCATTTAGAGTTCTCTTTTCTGTCCTTTTGATGAAACATATATTGTTCACGAAAGAAATCTATTTTTTTCTATTTCACTCATCTAACTACAGGGAAACTTTCAGGCAGGGGCAAGGTTTCATTATTCTAGAGACTTCTGAAATTCTCAGCAGGCAAACATATCTTTCAAAGACAATGTCTTCATTTTGCATGTTGATATATTATAGAAAAATAAAATTTAATGATAAATGTATTTCACTTAACTCGAAGGTTTGTAAATCAGATTTTTGTATAATAGCCATCTTTTCCCTGTTTATATTATAATTTTTGAAGTATACGCTGATCAAAATTGAACACTAGAGAATAAAAATGTTCATCCTCAAGAATGTAGCAAACTTAACATTATATAATTAATCAAAAACTAATAATTTCATAATAAAATATTGCCACAAACTGTTATGTACAGTACTATGCTTGGGATATAATGTAGCAGAAAGAAATGAGCTCATATTTCAAAGCCAGAAAGATCTGGTTTGAAATGCTGGTTTGGCATAAAGTTCTTCATCTCTAAATTGAGAGTGATAAATAAAATCATGAAGGTAAATAGCTTTGTTCATAATTAGCTATTTGTTAACAATAGTGAGAATAACCAATTCATTTCCTTGATGATGATACCAATAAACTCAGTAATGTATGGGACCAGAAAATTGACAATGTCTTACGGGAAGAGAAAAAATCCTTTTATAGAAAAATACATAGCTATTTTTTCAGCTTTTTAAATTTACCAGCTTTAAACAGTCTTTCCCTCTGTACCTATCTTATTCTCTTATTCTCCTACCTGCTCTCTCTAGACATTTTTAGTTGAGGTAGTGAGTTCAACTGTAATAGAAATGCTGTATTGCACTCTGATACTTAAAATAAGAAAGCATCTTTCTTAAAATTTAAGAGTTCGAGAAAAAATGCATTTTAATATCATGTCAAACTGCAGGCACTGTTCCACGTACTTCTATCAAATCACCTGGTAGTGAGTTAAGTCACTATTTGGTGTTTCTTGGCTACAGGCAATGGGGGACAATGATTCTGAGAAAAACAAGAGTGTTTTGTCACCCAAACCCCTAGAATCTTTGGAAAATATTTAGTTAATGGAAACCTTCCTTCACTTGAATATCTATATCGCCTTCAAACACAGCTAACGTTTTCATATTGTCTTTCTACAGTATTTGATGCAATCACCGCAAAATAGAGTGAAGGCGGTTGGACAGATATTATTATTACGTCCTCCTTCCTTTTTAATTTGTTGTCTTTTGTTTTATAATTGAGGAAACAGAAGCTCGACTGGTTAGATAATGCTCCAAGTTAGTTTAGCTGAACTCTGAACAAGAGTTTCCTTTCACTAGAAAAATGTCCGGTGCAATTATTTGTAGATGGATAGCGTGAGTGGATCCCAGAAGTAGCAAATGGATGAGAATATTAGACGGAAGCTTCTAGAACATAGACCCATAGAACAGCACCAAGGTAAATTATTAAAATTCCTTTTAGTGCCTCAAAATAGTTTATTTATGTCGCAATAAACGTCATCACTGCACAAAGAGGAGGGATAATGCAGACTACTCAGTAATATCACCATGTGACCCTGGGGAAAGTTGGGTCGTGAACTCTAGGTTCTTTTTCTTCTCACTTAACAGTACTAACGTATAGACCCCCTGTGGAACATGTAAATTTATTAAAAATTGTGGCTATTATTATTACTGATGGCAACCATAACTGAGGGAGCTTGAACAAAATGTAATTCCAAATTAAATTGAGGGGCCAGCCCTGTGGCTGAGTGGTTAAGTTCGCAAGCTCCACTTTGACAACCCAGGGTTCACCGGTTTGGATCCTGGGTACAGACCTATGCACCGCTCATCAAGACATGATGTGGTGGCATCCCACATAGAAGAACTGGAATGACTTGCAACTAGGATATACAACTATGTACTGGGGCCTTGGGGAGAACAAAAGAAAAAAAAGAGGAATATTGGCAATGGGTGTTAGCTCAGGGCCAATCTTCCCCAATGAAAAAAGAAAAATTGGATTGAAACTAACAGGGTAACATCTTGCATAGAAAATGTGCACAAAATTAAAGTTTGCTTTCTTTCCATATAATCTGATTGCCTTATACATTTACCTAAGCTTACGATTCAGGTTTCTATACAAAGAATTTTTTATAATCTCCATCTCATTTCCCAAACAGTTCATGTTCTCCTCTAGTGTCCCTTTTTCTCCGTCTCCAGAAATCTTCTAGTTGTGAAACCTGAATAGACTGTAATAGGGATATTAACTCTACAGAGGTTAAGAGCTCAGCTCTGGAATTTGACAGATTTAGTTCTGAATTCTAATCTGGCTATTTCTGAGCTATGTGACCTTTGACAAGTTACTGAGCCTCAGTTTCTTCATCTATAAAATAGGCATAATAATAGAACCCACCTTAAGGGATTGTCGTGATGCGTATTCATTACTGAGCGTAAAAATCTAAGCACTGTGCCTGGCATATAGTAAGCACTCAATCAATGATAGATCCACTGCTGCTGCTGTTGCCAATGTTAATGGAAATTTGGTTTAGTAACCGTGTGTCTTTTAGGTTTAAATGCTTTCCTAATCCTCTTCTCTCTGCTTTAATGATTCATTCATTCATCAAATATTTTTAATATTTACCTTTCAGAAAATCCTATGAGACATCAGATGACCAATTATAGGAGAATCATCAGCAAGAGAACAAGAAAGACTAAGATGAAAAGGACTAATGATGTTTGTGTGCTCCCTTCCTGCTTTAGTCTGAAGGGTAATCATTGATTTAACCAAAAATTCACCTACTATGAATTATATGACCCTAAAAATTTGGGGCAAATAGCAATGTTGCAATGTGGCCTGTGTTACATGGATTCTTTGAGATTAATAGAAATTTTTCTAATTCTTCATGATTCTTGGTGCCTACGTGAATGGAAAGCTGCTTCATTTTATTTTTGGCTCAAATTGCTTATCTTAGGTTCTGATGAGAGCCTGAGTTTGTTTGTAACAAGCCAGCACTTGGCTTGGATCTCATAAGCATGCCCTGACCTGAGACAAATTGAAAACCAAATGGGAAAAGGAGCCTGTCCCACAGAGTATGTCCCTGAGGAGAGTCTTTCTAAGCTCTGAGATCCACAAAAGAGGACTTAAAATTTGGAGACAAATCTCTTTACTCTACGCCCAAAGGGACCAATGTGCTTAGAATATATCTCTTTTATCATCTTGATTATTTTTAGGCCAAATTTTTAAATGAACACTTTACCATGAGCAAGGTGGAAATGACAATGCAACCAACACTCTTATACAATAAATAGAGCTCTAAGCCAATGTGACCTTTCATTTCTCCTAATTGCTTTTCTCTTATTAATCTTGATCTGCCTATTATTGATTGTTCCATTATGCTATGTTCCTAATGAGTTTGCCTGGGAGGATCAGAAGTTTATTTAATATTTGGAACACTCCTTAGAAGAAGAACTTGAAAAAAAAAAGAGTGTTAATTAAAAGTAGCATTTCTCAGGCTTTCCCATCGTTCTTTCTACCCAAATACTTTTAAAGTATAGCTTAACTTCTACCTCTTCCACGAGCTTTCCTGAATTATGTCAGTTGAATGATGATATTTTTGCTCCTATTGTTCACTTGACTCAATTGGAACTTATTATTCCACTCTAATCTATGATAAATTATTTGTATAGATTGTCTAAGGTCCTTCACTGAGTTGTAAGCTCTTCGATGTTAGAGATATAACATTCTCATAGTTCTAAGCCCCATTCTCTTCCTCCAAAGTAAATTTTAATTGTAATCATATTGATAATATTAATTCCACTATACATATATATGTATATACATAATTTGTAGGATTTTACAAAATATTTCCATGTACATTATCTCTTTAGATTCTCCCAACCTCCAATTGCCCTGTGAGTGACATGAGATGAGGAAATGGAATCAAATGAAAATTTGTTACTTATCTAAAGTCATGACATACCATAGAATTTATTATTAAGGAAGGAGTTTTTATTATTATCTCAACTCTGACTCGTCTTTATTGTGATTAATGCACAGAAGTAGAAATAGACTTACAATAATTCCACTCTGGAAGAAGGATCAATGCTATGAGATGAAAGGGGACAGGTTTTGCTTGACTTCTTATCTTTGGATCTAGTAGGAAGAACAAGAGTGAGAAAAGGCAGGGCCACTGCTGGAACATGCGTCACTTTTAGGTGATTAGAATAGGCACCTCTTCTGGGAAGATGCAGCGCTGGATTGATGGTGCATGGAGCCATTTGCCTCCTTGCCCAGATGCCCTTGGACAGGGCCAGGCTGTTTAACTGTGCATGGTGTTCCAGGGTAAATGGGGAGAAAAAGGCGGCTGTGGAAGAGAATGTATAGTCCAAAGCAGATACTGATATAGAAGGAATAAACGATGCTGCAAAAGTTTGTTGGGAGGTTTAATAAAGGAAGGCATATAAGCTAACTGGAAAATTTAGACGTACTTCTTTAGCATAGAGTAGGAATCATTCTGTTATCACTCTTTAGATCCATGTACTCGGGAACTATAATTCTTCTTAATAAAGAGAGAACAGAATTTAGGAAAGATGATTCTATTTTGACCTTAAGACTTGAGATTCTGAAATACCCCAATCTTTCAGCATATGAGTTATTTTAACTTGTGTATCTTAAAGATTCATGTCTCATTCTTAAAGACGCCTTCGAAAATTTTAAAAAGGGAAGGCATTTTCTTTTCAGAAAAAAATGCGTTAGTACATGCATGTACGTATTTCACAATTAATTTCAGTGGTTACATGGATCCATTCTTGGGCTTGGTGGAGTGTTCCCACACCCAGCTAATGGTCATAGTTATTAGAGGTCCTTTAAAATGTGCAGATTACCTACCTCCACTCTAGCAGGTTCTGATTAGTAAGGTTGGAACAAACCTAATGTATTTGAATCATTTCCTTACATATAAGATGAGATTAAAGAAAGAAAAAAGTCAACAGATGTGACAAGATAAGCAGTTAAAGGCTGTTTTTACACTTTCAAACATAAACCAGTGGAGAACCTGTACAAATAAATCAGTCAGCTATTTGAAAAATGCATTTCTAGAGTGGCTTTATCATAAAAATATTACTTCCATTGTGTCCATAAGAGTTCTAAAAACTATATAATGGAAGGCTATGGGCAGAGGAAGGGTTTGTAGAATATGGTATGGGGAGGAAGAGTTTGCAGTAAGGAGCACAGACGAGAAGCTCCTCTTTCCACAATTGGTACAGTCTAGGGAGTACCTCGGAATATGATGAACCTGGAGGCACAGAGACTTCCAGAAGATGATACTGCGTTTTCACTTTGTCAGGTTTTGCACAGTGTGAACAGTCAAGTAAAAATATTCAGTTCATTTAGAAACTAATTAATGAGTCGCAAAAGGATGATCAGAGATAATGAAATCATAGGCAGCATTCTCTGATGGAACAACAACAAAAAATAAATATCTAAAAAAGTTAACAGATTTGCAATGAGATGTTTTGAAATATTTAAAAATTTTCCTCATAGATTTTCCTTAGAAAAATAAAACATACCAGTTGCAAGAGCTGTTTCTTTTCTGCCTTACCCAGAGAAAAGCTTTGGCTACATAGTATTAGAGAGAAGGTTAGCAATAAAAGGCTACTTTGAGGCCAAAATCTCCATCCCCGAGTATTAATTCCTTTCCTCTCTTCTGGTTTAGTACCAATTCCAAAGGTTGATTCTCCTTTCAGTTTCCAATATTAATTAACGTTGCAAACGAGGCACATTTACACATGTTCGTGAAAATGCAAGGATGTTGAGGCAGGGAATTTTTCCATCAGCAGAAAATTTCTTTGTATAACTTGTTTCTCTTAAATATAACTTGTTAACAAAAAGCTATAGAAATGTTTTATAGCAAAGCTAGAATGAGAAAACTCATCAAACACATTTACACGTACACAGCTGGAGTAGCAGACTATTACAGAGACTGTTAATCTGAAGTGGTGGGATACCTGGATTCCTGTTCCGTGCTTCTGAGGCATGTTATTTCTCTTCTCAGAGCCACAGTTTTCATAAACCTGTACATGGTAAAAGGCGTGTGTGTGTGTGTGTGTTGTGTGTGTGCGTATTTGCGAGGGGATGTCATATTTTGGAAGGTCACATATTTATTCAACAGACATTAATTGAGTGTCTACTTTATAAAAGTATTATGGCAGACCCTAGAGATCCAGATGTGATAATGACTCAGCCCTCAAAAAGTATCTGCAGTCTAGAGGGGCAGCGAGATGGTAATTAAAGAAATTACAGGATAGTGTGATAAAGGCAAGGAAACAGAAGCAACTGAACCCTATAGGGTTTAGTGAGGTGGAGGGCTTGAGGACTACATAATTTCTAAGGCTCCTCCAACTACTTTTTAAGATGGATGTTATTTAGGATTTGATGATGGGTAGGAAAAGTGTCCAAAAATATGGCAAGAAACTGGATCCCCAACTGATGGGAAAAATTGAGAGTCTTTGGAAAACATGGACATTCAACATTTGTTGCATTGTTGTTGTCTAAACCTCCCTACTTCACCAACCAGTTAGTAAAGACTGCTTTGTGCACACAGGCCTCGTGCAAGTGGTTGTTTTGGAGAAATCAAGGGAAAGCAGCCAACTTCCAAGTCTGAGGTGACATGAAACAGAGACAAAATAACATTCGTAAGACAAAATAATTACCAGATTTAAACTTAAGCAGGATACTGAATCCAGAGGTAATTAGGAGAATTGTATATAAGTCAGTGGAAATTTGCAGAAGCCTCATGTTAGGTTACCATTGATTTCCACAGAAGAAAGATGGGAATTATGTTAGAAACTTTCCCATTTTTTCCCCTTTAGAATCACTCTTCATGTTTTTTCACCATGTTCTCTGACCCAGGAAGCTAATCTTTATGGATTTTATCAAAGGCTTCCCTTGTCCCCTGACTTATTTCGTTTGAACAATAGGAAACACTAGCAGGTGAGTGGGTGGGGGAAGGAAAATGAGGTGGGGAATTTAGTTCCTTGACTTTCTTTCTGCAGTCTCCATGGGTTGACCACCTCCCTTCCCCAAAGATTGCAGATTCTGGCAGCAGGTCTTGTACCCATGTCCTATGGCCCTTCAGTTCTAAGGATGATAACAGCTCCCTGCCATTACTAGCCCCAAGGTACTGCCTCCTGTGGTATCCTTACAAATATCCTCACTTTTAAAATATACCTTGTTTATTAAACTCTCCTTAAGTTACTCTCTTTGAGAGTGCCAATTGTTTACTTTTGGAAGCCTGAGTAATATAGATGTATAAAACATATACTTACATATACCATACATGAGTCTTATCTAAATATGGATGGGCAGTTTGGAAACACAAAATAAAAAAAATAAAGAAGAGATAACTCAGAAATAAAAATATAGCTAATGCTTCAGTATTATGATAAAGTGAATAACACTATCACAGGCACTACAGTGAGTTCAGCAAACTTTTTGGCATAGGAAATTGTAGATATTTGTGTTATAGGGAATTTAGTCCCAATAACATTATTTTGTAGATGAGGAACTTAGACCTTCCAAGAGACTGACTCATTGCTACCCTGTTTTTTAGCGGCAGAATGTGAGTGTGTATGGATGTGTATGAGTGTGTGTGTGTGTGTGCAAATTCCTTTATTCTCTTATTTATCATTGACCAATAGCTGACAATCCTATAGAGGTGGGTCTATGAGTTCTCGATTGCTCTGGATTGTTCCTCCACTAAGGTATTATGCATGTCTATGTTTTCGACTTTCCTTAAAGCTTCCTCATCACTTGATGACTATATTCAAGGGAAGATATTTTTTTCTTTTTTTAGTGGTGGTGGGGAGCTCTTCTGTGAGGATCATTACAAAAAGAACGAGCAGACAAAAACAAAACCAACTTAGGACTGGCCCTGTGGCATAATGTTTAAGTTCACACACTCTGCTTTGGTGGCCCCAGTTTGCCAGTGTGGATCCTGGGCGTGGACCTACACACCACTCATCAAGCCATGCTGTGGCGGCATCCCACATAGAAGAACTAGAAGGACTTACAACTAGGATATACAGCTAGGTACTGGGACTTTGGGGAGGGAAAAAAAAAAGAGGAAGATTGGCAACAGATATTAGCTCAGGGCAATCTTCCTCACACAAAAAAACAAAACTAACTTGAAATTTGCAAGCATACTAATTTATTGGCTTGCTCCTGCAAACCAACTTCATTTATACTGTGTTTATAGCTTTGTTATAGTGTGTATTCAATTTCATGCCTCAGATATGTTACATGTGACATTTACAATTGAGATTTGGTGAAAAAGTGTTAAAACTGAGACTATTTAGTTCATGGATGCTAAATGTGTAAGTGCCAATTGTGTGTTCCTCAGTGTTTCTCAAAGTCTAGTTCAAGAACTTCCTGCATCACAAACACTTTGAGTTCTTTTTAGTAATAATACAATTTTTTAGCCCCACTTAAGACCTACTTAATCAGGACTTCTAGGAATAGGGTCCAGAAGCCTCCATTTTTAATAAATTTTCTGAAAAAACTTCTATGTACACTGTCAAATGACAAAACTAAAACAATTTACTGATGAGTTTGATGTCATTTATTCAAGAGAAAACAATCCATGAGTTGGGGAAGTACACTGCCTAAC
Organism: Equus quagga; assembly: GCF_021613505.1. Classification (NCBI taxonomy): domain Eukaryota; kingdom Metazoa; phylum Chordata; class Mammalia; order Perissodactyla; family Equidae; genus Equus; species Equus quagga. Next base: position 25,241,647 of record NC_060286.1, read on the forward strand.
AAGCAGTGGTGCACTGTTCCCCAGGGATTTTGGGCAGGAGTACATTTTACAAAGTGTTGAAAGAGGCAATGCAGAAAAAGAGCATGATTGGCTAGGAGGCAGGGATTTCCTTATAAGGCCAGCAGGTCTTATTTTCTGGGCTAGCTAAAGCTGAGTCGGAAGATTGTGATTGGTATATGTTAGGTTTCCTTGACAAGTGCTTCCTGTAAGTGCAGGCTGGCTTAGGTTTAGATTTGTGATGTGGGCCGGACCACTGAGGCAGCCTCCATTTTGTGGGTCCCGATATACAAATTAACTTTATCAATACCTAAGTTGGAAGCTGTGTTACTGTCACTCAGGGAAGTCCCTAAAACATTTTCCTTGTCTAGTGCTTTGTTTTTAAGTTGTGCTTGCTCATAGGAACCAAGGCAGAACAATGCCCGGTGGCCAAACGTCAGAGTCAGTTCAAACCAGAAAGGTCCAAGATGGTGATGGGGTGCTGTGTGCAAAAGGAAACGTGTGCAAAAGGGGGCCTTGTGCAATAAGGGAAGAACTGCGCATGCCCCAAATGCCCTGCCCAAGCTGGAGACCCCACCCTCTTTATATACTGTAAGAACCCGCCTCACCTTCCCTTCTGGGAGAAGGTGTTTTAGAGACGCAGCTCCGCCTCCTCCTTTCTTTGATCGATGAATAATGTTTCTGCTCTGCTATTCTGATCCCTGGCTCGTTCTATTGGCACAGGCTGCTCTGGGCAAAAGGACCCACTTGAAGATCACCAGTTCCTTGGGGCTCGATAACAATCCAAGTTTGGCAGAAGAACTTTGGAGTATATCAAAATCAACAAGTGTACTCAGCTTGATATTTGTTTGGTCATTAGGGAAGAAAGGTGGCTTTTAATGTTTCCCCCTGAAGATGACGGCTGTCTTGCTTGGATTTGGGCGAACAGATAAATGATGTCCTTGTATATACTGAGCTCTGTATTTTTGGTAACAGACTTGGTTCCCCAGCAACAATAACTTTCCAGCTACAATGGGACTGAGTAAAAAACACAATTGCAGATTGATGGCCTGACCCCTGTGGTGTTTTGAACCTTTAAAGACGCTAAGACTGGGTGGCTGATTTGTGGTTCAAAGGGGCTAAATGTTCTCTCCTGGAGTTCAGGGAACCAACTGCTTCCTGAGCTGGCAAAGGAGAGAAAACCTTGAGGCCCAGGAGCTTCAATTTGCATGAGATGTACTAAGCAATCCTCCCATTAGCTGGCTGTTGCCTCTCTTGATGACTACCTTGGGGAGGAGTTGGGGGTTGTGAACTTTGAAGTGGATTATTAATTATTCATGCCTCTTTCCCCTGGATGGAGGTAACCTGCATCTCAGGAGCCGGGCCCAGAATTCATTATCTTCCTGTCGATGTTTGCAGTAAAAATAACACTGAATATTAATCCTTTCACCTTCACTCTTAACTCCCTCTCCCCCCTCCTCCGTTCTCTTGATAGGTTATGCAGAATTGTGCCTCTCCCTAATTCTCCCCATCTCTGGCCCTCCTGAGCCATTTATTGTTTATTCAATTATTTGGAGCCTCATTAAATGGAGAATTAAGTTCAAGGGCTAGTTGCTTACTTGAAAACTCCCCAGAATGCAGTATTTCTCTGCTCAGATTTTCAGTTTATTCTTCAGCATGTTTGTGATAATCATGTCGTGATTAGCGACTTGTCGCCTGTTCTCTTTTCTATTTCTATATTTTGAAATTTTGGGAGTTCATACTTTTCCTGCTCCTTAGGTAGATTTCTCTAGAGATTTTGCTGTCAGGTTGAGTCAGGGTTTTATAGTAAAAAGCAGAAGACTTGTTCTTGTCAAGTGTATGTGTTTGTGTGCGTGTGTGCCTCTTGGGTCCGTCTGTGCATTACTCTTTTTAACGGAGCCAATAAATAAATTATTACCTATGAAAAATATAAGTAAATTAAGTGAGGGATCATTGAGTCCTTATAACAGAGAATACTCTGCTTCGTCATCTGATATAGTGAGAAAAAGGAGTGATTCAGAGGTGGGTTAAGATTAGTTTGCGGAAGACGTGGTATGAAGATTTATAAACAGAAAAGGGGAAATATTTTAAAAAATGGCATGACAATAGTTAATTGAACAAGTGTCGTGATAATCACTAAGTTAATGCCAAGCAATTTACACGGTCAGTGTGGATGTTTCTAGTCATTGCCTTCTTGGCTTTGTTCCAGCCTGCCTTTTTTCCTTCTTATTCTCTCTTTGCATTCTTCTTTCTCTTTCTTTTGCTGAGGAAGATTTGCCCTGAGCTAACGTCTAATGCCAATCTTCCTCTATTTTGTATGTGGATCACTGCCACAACAGGCCACCAATGAGTGGCGTAGGTCTGTACCTGGGAACCACTCCCAGGCCACTGAAGTGGAGTGTGCTGAACTTAGCCACCAGGCCTAGGGGCTGGCCCTTTTTTTTCTTTTTGTTAAATAAAGCACGTAGTTTACACTAGAATTCACTCTTGATGTTGTACATTCTATGGGTTATAAGCGTGTAATGTCATGTATCTATCATTATAGTATCATACAGAATAATTTCACTACCCTAAAATTTTGCTGCCCTGTGCTTCACCTATTCATTGCTCCCGGCTTTGTCCCCAGAACTTCTGGCAGCCACTATATTTTTGCTTTTTCCAAAATGCCATGTTGTTGGGATTATACAGTACACAGCCTTTTCAGGCAGCTCTGGTGGTCTAGTGGTTAAGATTGGGTGCTCTCACCACTGCAGCCTGTGTTCATTTCTCCATCAAGGAACCACACCACCCATCCATCGATTGTCATACAGTGGTGGCTGCATGTTGCTGTGATGCTGAAAGCTATGCCACGGGTATTTCAAATAACAGCAGGGTCACCCATGGTTGACAGGTTTTAGCAGAGCTGCCATACTAAGACAGACTAGAAAGAAGGACCTGGCCACTCACTTCCGAAATCATTGATCATAAAAACCCTATAAATAGTAGTAAAGCATTGTCTGATATATCACTGGAAGGTGGGAAGATGGCGCAAAAAGACTGGTTCAGCTCTTCTGTGCAGAAGGCCATTAGGAGTTAGAATTGACTCAGTGGCACTAAAAACAACAACAGCCTTTTCAGAATGGCTCCTTTCACTTAGCAATACGTATTTGATGTTCCTCCATATCTTTTTGTGGCTTGATAGTTCATTTCTTTTTATTGCTAAATAAATATTCTTTTGGATGGATATACTACAGTTTATCCATCCACCTCTTGAAGGGCATCTTTGTTGATTCCAAATTTTGGAAAATTTGAATAAATCTTGTATAAACATCCATGTGCACAATTTTGTGTGGACATAAGTTTTCAACGGAACCTCAGTAAATACCAAGGAGTGTGATTGCTGGATTTCTGTGCTTACCTTTGCAAGAAACTGTCCACTGTCTTCCAAAGTAACAGTACCGTTTTGCATTCCCGCCAGCAATGAATGAGAGTTTCTGTTGCTGCGCATCCTCACTAGCATTAGCGTGGTCAGTGTTTTGGATTTTAGGCATTCTAGTAGGTGTGTAGTGGTATTTCGTTATTTTAATTTGCAATTTCCTAGCAACATATAATGTTGAAGATCTTGGCATATGCTTATTTGCCATCTGTATATCTTCTTTGGTGTGGTGTGTGTTCAGATCTTTTGCCCATTTTTAAATTGGGTTTTTTTTTTTTTCCTATTGTTGAGTTTTAAGAGTTCTTTGTATATTTTGGATACAAGTCTTTATCAGACATGTGAGTTTTTTGGTTTTCTGGTTTTTTTGTAAAGAAGATTGGCCTTGAGCTAACATCTGTGCCAATCTTCCTCTATTTTTTCTATGCAGCATGTTGCCATAACATGGCTTGATGAGGGAGGTGGAGGTCCATGCCAAGGATCTGAACCCACGAACTCTGGGCTTCTAAAGCAGAGTGCATGAACTTAACCACTACACCACTGGGCTGGCCCCCTAGATATGTGTTTGACAAAAGTTTTCTCCCAGTCTCCAGCTTTTCTTCTCATTCTCTTAATAGTCTTTCAAAGATTGTAAGAGTTTAATTTCAATTATGTCCTATTATGATTCTTTTCTTTTATCAGTCATACTTTGGGTGTCTTTCTTTTTCATTTCCCTGTCCCCTTTTGCTTAGAGTTTTCTTCAGAACTCCAAATGAAGTTTTGAGTGAGTCATGGCCCTGCCTCTTTCTGTTCATGTGATCTTGGACAAAGTTTTTTTCCTCTCTAAACTTTAGTTTCCAAGTTCTTTGTCTATAAAATGGAAAAAGTAATCTTGCTTATTCCTTGAGTGTGCTAGAAAGGTTATATAAGATTAGGCCTTGAAAATCACCATTTAAACTGTAAGTTTCTATAAAATCTTGCTTTCTTTTATTTTTTCTTATCTTTCCCATTTGTCTTTCTTACAATTACCTGGGCTTGAATATGGGAGGCATATTTGCCAGCCAGTCATCATGTGAATGGATAAATGATTCCCTTGTGGATCTGTAGGCAGTTTATAGAACGCTGCATGTATATGAGCCCAAACCAAATGTAGGTTTAAAAATTATTTAAACGGACTATTTGTACCTAAGTCAATTAAAGTGAGAGGGTGAGTGATTTTTTACATTTTGCTCCTGGTCTTTTGGTGCATTAGCCTGGTGAACTCAGATGGGTAGTCATAAAACGAGACCAAGATCATATTTTAACCCTAAAATTGATTTGGTAGAGAGAGCAATTCAATTTTAAAACCTCATCCCCAACCCAGTCATAAATATTCATTCAATAACAATACTTCAAATCCATTGAGGCAGTGGTTTTCAAACTGTGTTCTGTGGAGCCTTTGAGATTTCACGATATGTCTATCCTGCCATTGTGAGGGGGAGCAGTACTGTCAGGACTCTGAGATCATCTTCCTGATTTTATGAGAATAGCTTTGCTTGTTTTAATTGTTTTTTTGTGAAACAGTGATTGAAGAAATAGTTTTTCTACTAAGAAAATATTTGGTTTTTATCAAAATTATAAGCTGGCGTTCAAGATTCTAACCGTGTTCACCGGTACTCTTAGAAACTGGGTCATATATTTCAAGCTCATTCCTGGGAAGAATTATATTGGATACATTAGTTGTTTTATATTATTAGAAGGCCATGGGGTCTGTTGTCCTAGGTCTGGTGCTTGAATAGTGAACTCTTCTTACCTTAAAGCCTTCTGTTTTTATAACTGCTTATGACAGAGTCACTATATCTTGTCACTGATTCAACTCAAGTTGAAAAACACTTATGCCCACACTCTAATATGTTCTCTCTCTCACTTGATTTATAAACCTGGCCTTTGTATTTTGAGAGCCAAGGATGCGGATATAGACTTGAGACATAAATGATGAGGTTGTTTATTATTCTCTTCCATCTCCAAAGAGACAGGTCAAGCAGGAGTTAGAAGCAAGAGACGTCTAAATGGAAATATAAAAGAAGAAGCCTCAATAGAAATATGCAAGCCATTCATTTTATATGTTTGATTCATTAATTTCTACTGATCCATCCTTTCAAATATCTTGTGCATCTGGTCCTTCCTTTCTATTACAACAGCTTCCATCCTCTTCCAGATATTCCTCAACTCATATCATTCTCCCTATATTCAGTCCCTCTCACCTTGGATTCATTCTACACATGGCCTTTAAAATTAACTTTCGAAAATGTCAGTCCCATTCTGTTGCTTCCACGATAAAAAATTTTATTTTCAAATATCCTACTCATTGTGTCAGGATCAAGTCCTCAATCAACAGCATGACATTCAATCTACCCGTAAGTTTTATTTATCTTGAAACAGATTCAAGTTTTACCTTTTCGTATTTCTCAGTCTTACTTTTCAAATGTTTGCTCATTCTCTGTTTCCTATAATCCCATCTGGTTGTCCAAACAACTGGACCATTCCTCCTTCAACGTTTCAGTCTGACCCTTCACTCATCTATGACCATCCTGAGATCATTATCGTATCTTTCTGTTTGAATTTCTCTAAATATAGAGTCTGATAAATAAATTTTGATTAAATTAATGTTATCTTTTTATGGTTTGTATTGTATATATAAGTAGATTGTCATTTATTGAAAAACAAGAATCAGGTCTTACCACAGAACCACAACCACCGACAACAATTAAAGCAACTACAACATTTTATGAGTACTTATAATGATCAGGAAATGTGATAAACACTTTGTTTCCATCATCTCTTAATTCTCAAAAATGACTGCAAGCTAGTCATTATCATTCCATTTGACACATGAGAAAATAAAGGCTTCTAGATGATAAACAGCTTTTCTAGGATACCACAGATAATATTTGGCAGAGCTAGGATTAAAACCTAATTCTGTCTGACGAACAAAAAGGACCTTTTCAATCTATATATTGTACAATATTTCTTTCAGCCGCCAGGACAGCTCTACCGAAAAGGAAAATTTGAACTGGGTTTTTGAAATCCAGCCGTAAAGAGAGAAATATGTCACAATAAAGCAACAGAGAAAAATCTCTCTAGGGGTTCTTTAAAAAACTTAAATTCCTATCTCAAAAAAAAACCCCATAAAAACAACTAAATTTCTGTTAGTTAGTTAAGGAACTGCTGTAGGAGTCTAGTTAGAGATCCTTGCTAGTTGCATGTTGTGCTCTAACATGGAAATTTCGTAGATTAGGCAAATATTATGAAGCCCTGGGAGCAAGGATAGGTGAGGGAGGGGGTCCTTGGAGAAGCTCCTGTAAAGTAGGGGCTCTAGAATTTTCTTTCCTGAAGCCAGAATAAGTATGTTTAATATCATCTAATGCTTCTCCTGGCTAAAAGAACTAGTGAGGCTAGAAGTAACATTATTTCTGTGGAGTAAATACCAGAATTGTTCTGAGAGCCCCTCTTAGTTTCTTTGGGAGTGAAGGCCTGTGAAGAGAGCAAAGCACTTACTACCTAGCCATTGGTAAACTCTTCTAAGGGAAGAGTAAGACTTCCGTAAGCTCCTTAGCCTGCAAAGATGTTTTTCTTCCTTTTTTTAGAACATCGAAGAAAGGCATCTTTGATAATGATTTCTCTGTTGATTTTTTAATATTGACTATTTTTTCCCATCTCCCTTTTCCCTGATTACTATAAGCTTCTATTCTTCTACCAACAATGCCTTTGGCCATTATAGATACATATCACAAATATTTGACAATTTTGGAAAAAAGGCAAGGGTTCCATTAGTAATTGTGGAGATGGGAAAAGACATATTGAAATCTGATGTCTTCTCACTTACAATTTCTTTTCTCTTTTCTACATTACTAATTTAGACCAATGAGTAAGGCAGCTACCCTTGGAACTAGGATTCATTAATATTCTTCTAGGCAATTTTCCTATCTCTCTGGGACAGATATTTTCTGGCTCTAATCTGCTTATTGCATCAGATTGTTGACAGAGAAAACAAGAGCTTAAATACTGAATAAAATTCAAAGCAAACAAACAAGGAAGGAGGCCTAGGGAAATATGAGTAGGTGCTTCCAGAAGAAAAAAAAAGAGTAACCATAAACTAAGTAAACGATTTTTCCCTCAAGAATGCTATTTATTTAGTATTTGGGCCACATCGTTAATTGGGAGGTGTACTATCCATTGAATATTTTTGAACTAAAGCTTTTTTAAAAATCTAGTTTCATTTTTGATTTACTGTAGATTAAAATCTGTGTGTGAGCTATAACTTCTGTATCTTTCCTTTTACATAAGTCAAATAAGAAGCTTAGACTGCAAACATGAAGATGAATGAAGGTAGTTATGAAAACTTATGGAGGGGGCCGCCCTGTGGCTGAGTGGTTAAATTTACGCACTCTGGCAGCTCATGGTTTCGCTGATTCGGATTCTGGGTGCGTACCTAACACTGCTCCTCAAGCCATGCTGAGGTGGCGTCCCACATAGCTGAACCTGAAGGATCTACAACTAGAATGTACAACTATGTACTGGGGGCTTTGGGGAGAAGAAGAAAAAAAGAAAAAAGAGGAAGATTGACAACAGATGTTAGCTCGGGGCCAATCTTAAAAAAAAAAAAAAGGAAACATGGAGAGGAACAAAGCATTTGGGTAGTCTTAGGAAACAAATCTTAAACACAGAAAATTTCATGGGAATTAAAATTGTTCAGATGATATGCTCCTTAAAATTTTATATGGTTTAAATAATTGTTGCTACATCCTTACAGAGGAGAAGCAAGTGCATTTTGGATTTAATCAGGCTCCAAACCACAGAAATGCCACTTGAGAGCCCTGAAGGACACAGCAGGATCTGTCTACGCTTATTAACTAGATAATGTTGGTAAAGCGCTCTAAAGATGAACAGCGTCTTATAAAGACTAGTCTGGTTATTGGGGTCATTAAGCATAAGTTCATGTACACTTATGGAACTGATTAATCTTTCTTAGTCTTAATGGGCTGAATTTTCCCACTGTATATTTTCCTTGTAGCTTTGAAACTTCTAGTGACTTTTGAGTTATAATTTTTAAGGAACTGCACAAATTTCGGTAACTTGTAAGGCTATTGTTGGACTATTATTACACTCTAGTCTAAAGATGTACATACATTCTTTGAAACAAAATATGACATTTTGATAAATTCTATTTGAAATTTAAAAATTGTCTTCGCTATTATTATCATATCATGTATTTTGATTATCCTCTTTTCTCTTAGTCTATGCATTTTGAAAACTAAAGTAGTGTAAGGAGAGTAATAGCAACTTAATTATCTATTTCACTAAGGAACAGTTGGACATCTAATTGCGGTGAAGGAATTTTATAATACTTTGAATAAAAGGTTCTAAATTTTCCTTTTGTGTGAAGAACACACAGAACGGGAAGTATATTTGTATGTAAGTGAATGTAATAAAAGCTTAGAGGTATTTAAATATTAGGAATGTAAAATTCCTTACCTCCTTCATCCTAAAAATTTTTCATTGAAATGTTCATATCAATTGTTAGGGAAATTTTTTATTGATATTTAACAAAACTTCAATTTGATTATGAGCTTTATCTCCAATAAGACACTCTGCTTTCATCTTTCATTGTTTATTTTATTTGTTTTACAATGCTTTTACTTGGCTACTTGGACGAACACCTGTATTCATAATGTATAACTGTAATAACACATTTCTCTCTAATTAACAAAATGATTTCCTTCATTGAAAAAACAAAATCCATAAATATAGAGAGTTGAAAAGTGAAGAAAAACATCTATCAAATGTTATATAGTCCACTCATAATTTTTCATTATTCAGTCAGTATTTATTGATTACATGCTTATTATTAATTTGAGGAAAAGTTGCATATTATAAAGATTTATTTCTTAATTGGTGACCTTTTCTTTTGTCAAGAAGATTTACTATTCCCTAAATTCACCTCAGTAATTGGGTTGAGTAATTATTCAGGAAAATAATTCTACAGAGTCTTTCTTAGAGAAAATTACTCAGTCAACTTAATTTTATCTTTATTCGATTTATTCTCACTGGTTCCTCCACCGTTTGTTTGGATGATCATATACTCGAAAAAGACCAAAACAAAAAAAAATATTTTCCAGATGATGAGGCCCATGATGGTTAGTTTTATATGCTAATACGACTAGGCCATAGTGCCCAGGTATTCCATCAAACACTCATCCACTAATGTGAGTGTTGCTTTGAAGGTATTTCGCAGATGTGGTTAATAACTACAGTCAGTTGACTTTGTGTAAAGAAGATTATTCTGGATAATCTGGGGGGTCCTGATCCTACTAGTTGAAAGGATCTAAGAAGGAAACTGAGGTTTTCCTGAAGAAGAAGAAGAAATTCTGCTTGTGGACTACAGTAGGCAGCTCCTGCTGGTGAGTTTCCAGCTGGGCCTTCCTGATGCCCCGCCCTATGGATTCGGATTTGGCTAGCCAGCTGCTAGGGAAACATAAGCCAATTCCTTGTAATCTCTCTGGATGGATAGATCCATCGACAGATAGATAGATAGATAGATAGATAGATAGACATAGATGGATCTATCTAATTCCTATTTATTTTTTCATTTGTTTCTCTGGTGGAACCTGGATTGATACAAGGCCATTATGCTATTCCACTGTAATTATCACCAACCCATTCATAACTGGTTCCTAAACAGTGACTCATAAAACCTCCTTTCTTTCCTGTGAGGTAGAGTATATTAACTGTATATTTCTGATGCTTTGACATCGTGGGATCTTGCTGACCTCGGGAAGACTGCCCCTCTCAGGTCCAGCCAACTCTTAGAGATAGTAAAGGACTCACCTGCAAGAATGTCTTTCACATGCAAACCATCCAACCCAGACATCATACTCTCAACCATCTCCTCTATCAGGCTCTCACACTCAGGGCCACTATTCCACTGCCCTAATCACCCGAGGACCAGACACCAGACAACTAGGGGCAGCTACCATGCCCCAGAGCCCACTGAAATTATTCAAACTAGCCAAGTCGCCAAGTCTAGGCGTGCTTACTCTACTTCCCCGTTAATTCCCAGGGAACCCACAATAAAGGCTCTTGCCTATGTTTTTCCATTTCCTCTGTCTTCTAACCAAACCAGGTGCTTCCCCATGTGGCCCCATCATAGAGTAGCATGCTCCCTCCTTTGCAATCTCTAAGTACAACCAACTGTCTTTTTACTAGAAATCATCTCCTGATCTGTTGGCCCAAGAAACGTGAGTAATAATAAAATCTATGTTTTAAAACAGAGGGAACATCATAACTATCTTAAAGACATACTACAGCAATGCTTTATAATATTTTAGTGCTCTAGATTGCGAATTCACTATGCTTTAAGAATATTTAAATGATTTGTCATACATCTATACATCCAAGTTTAGAGTTCTTTTATTTGTTTAAATCCAATGCATGTTTTTCCAATTATTTTTTAAAATCCCATTGCTAACTTTACAGTAATAGAAAAGACTTTGTAGAGTATATTTTCTGGTTCTTTTTTTTTTTTTTTTGAGGACGATTAGGCCTGAGCTAACTACTGCCAATCCTCCTCTTTTTGCTGAGAAAGACTGGCCCTGAGCTAACATCCATGCCCATCTTCCTCTACTTTATATGTGGGACTCCTACCACAGCATGGCTTTTGCCAAGCAGTGCCATGTCTGCACCTGGGATCCAAACCGGCGAACCCTGGGCCACGGAGAAGCGGAACGTGCGAACTTAACCACTGCACCACCGAGCCGGTCCCTTCTGCTTCTTAATTAGTGCTTAGCTGAAGTTATATTTGGGCTCCATTTCTAGATAATGAAATACATTAATATGTGAAAAATGCTCCAGATTAATTTTCTTCCTGTGAGTGCATGTGTGGCATGTGTGTGTGGGCAATCTTTACTGCAACAAAATTATCTCATTTTCAAAAATCTACATGCTTGTATATATACATCTTTCTTAAATACACACTCACATACATTGGCCTTACTTATGTTGATAATTGTTGAAAGTGTTGATACTTTGGATATCACACTAAAGTTTGAATTTCTATTTTCCTTATTTGTAAGGCACTTACATATAATTTAATCTGAAAAAAAGACATTACCTGTATAGTACAAATCCAAATATCAGAAAATTGATACCATTAATAAATCTTTATTTTTCGTGCTAACTGTTTGATCATTTATTTGTTTTTATGCTAATGCTAACTTAAATGACTTCTTTTATGTACCTGCCTTGTAGTTTTTTCACAGGTAGGCATATCTATGAATGAAAGAGATAGAATCATAGCTGTAAAAGAAGTGAATAAGTGTATGAAATTTTAAGTTTTTTCATTTATATCATGTCCACAGGTGGTATATAGCTTTAAAATAATCACCCCCACCCTTCAACTGCCCTCCTCTTACTGAATCTGCTTTCATACATTGGTTGGCAAAGATTTGCCCCTATCTCAGGCTTGAGACGTCTGCCAACTAGGTGATTTTGGGAATATTAGTATCTTTGGAGAGCAGTGCTTGTGCAATTATTTGACTATTTAATGTCATAATGTCTTGTCTTTTGAAATGAGTAGAAAATTGAAAGTGCTAAAAAGATAAAAATATTAAACATATTAAAAATGGAACATTTAATCCATTTGAATGTTCATTAAATTTAATTCAACTATGAAAGAAAATGAAAAGCTAAATACTATGAAATTATAGAAATCTATAATTGAATACAGTTTTTGAAAGGTGAGGCTTAATGATAGATTTATAGAAGTTATTAAACTGTAGTTTGAATAATAATAATGTTATAGCTATTTTTTTTTGTTTTGTTTTGGCGAGTAAGACTGGTGCTGGGCTAACACATGTGGTCGATCCTCCTCTTTTTGCTTGAGGAAAATTGTTGCTGAGCGAACATCTGTGCCTATATTCCTCTGTTTTGTATGTGAGATGCCACCACAGCATGGCCTGATGGGCAGTATGTAGGTCCACACCCAGGATCCAAACCTGTGAACCCCAGCCCACTGAAGCAGAGTGCACAAACCCAACCACCACACCACTGGGTCAGCTCCCTCCAAAATTTTGAATGCTTCTTTACCCAAGCACAGAGCTAAGGTTTATAAGTGCATTCTGTAATTTCATCCCCACAACACCGTATGAACTATATGCCAGGAACTGTGAAGGGGCTTAGATTTTATTCTACTAGCCAGCTAACAAGTTAGCATGACATAGATTCGTGGGTGCAGGAGAAGATACAGACTCTTGGATCAGAGACAAAGAACTGTTTGCTAAGGAATAGCGGAAGCCAGACTATCAGCATTTGCACCAATTCCCAAGTCCGCATTCCTACGGGGCAGTGCAATGAGGACGAAGTGACTCCTGGGTTGCATTGCAGGAGAGGAATCCCAAGTTTAGGAAACTCCAATTTTTAAAAGGGCTGTAAGCAAACCTGCCAATTTTTTACCTTGAAAGGAGACATTATTATTATTATTCAGGTAGAAGCAAAAGGTATTCCTTCTATCCTGGTGCTGTCTCTATCTTCGAAGGTTGTTTGCTATGCAAACGTTCTTAAAAAGATAGGCTGCCAGGACCTTGTTTCTCAAGACACACAGAAAAGTGAAAGGCCCAGGAAATTGTCTCTCAACGATATACATTTTGTTACTATCAGTTTAACGATGAAACTGAAGTGTTGAGATCTCAGGTGACTTGATCAAAGTCACACAAATCTGTGTTAAAACTTCATTCTGGGGCCAGCCTGGTGGCGCAGCAGTTAAGTTTGTAAGTTCCACTTCGGTGGCCTGGGGCTCGTCAGTTCACATCCCTGGTGTGGACCTAGCTCTGCTTGTCAAACCATGCTGTGACAGGCGTCCCACAGAGGAAGATGGACGTGGATGTGAGCTCAGGGTCAGTCTTCTTTAGCAAAAAGAGGAGGATTGGCATCAGATGTTAACTCAGGGTTAATCTTCTTAAAAAAAAACAAAAAATCCCACTTCATTCTATGCCAAAGGTAGTTCATAGTTCTACTTAGCTATTGAGGATTAGAGCTCATCAGAGAATCCTTCATTTAGAGAAGGTTACCATTCATATTCCTCTGATTACATTTTGCTATGTATGGATTATGCAAAAACAAAACGCAAAAACAAAAAACTCAACCTCACAACTCCAGATGTAATCCATACTCAACCCCTTGCAAATTTTTCAATCATGATGTCTTCTTCCCAATATTAAAATTAATTTTTGGGGAGGGCTCAATGTCACTTCAATAAGGCTAAAAATTTAACTTTCTAATATACATAAAATTAATTTGTATGGTCTATAGCAAGTGGAAATCCATGTTGTTAACATTTGGAACAATTCTAGATATTGCGTAACCTAAATAAAAGCAATAGCAACAACATCAATAAGCCTGTATAAATTCAATAAGAAATTAATACGAAGTTTTAGTTTTCTAATAATGGAACCTTCACTTAAAATCTGCAAGCTTATCGTTTTTGCTTGTAGATGTCCAACTATCAAGCACCATTTCAAGAATGTACTGTATATTAAAATATAGGACTTTCTCCATGTAAGCATCAATGTTGGGGTTATTCAAGAAGATATTCGTCTCAGTCACAGTGGAAGTATAACCTTGTGCTTGACTTGTGATGAAAGAAGAGAAAAAGTGACCCTTACAGGAATGGTCCACCTCCCCTGAATGGGCCTTCTCAAGTGAAATGGAGTAAGTGGATTTGTAAGTAGAGGAAAGGAAAGAAGCTTCCTATCTACTCTTGTTTATTTGTGTTATTTACATAAACTGTGCTTGGGATTTAACTTTTGCTCTAAGTGACATGTTAACAAGACTTACTGTGATGTGTTAATAATACCCGGTAAACCAAGCTCATTCAGGAGAATAATGGCAGTTGATTCTATTTAGATGTAACTCTGAATAATCCAAAACTGAGTTCATGGGATGATACACTGTATTTATAGAATTGATTTCTGGATTTAGCTCCTGTTAAATGGCACATTTTTTCGCCTTCAAGATACTATCCTCATTCTATGGCCAGACATTAAGTTATGCAGCATAATCTTGTAAAATTGTACTAGATTGCAGAGTTAGCTCCAAGGTATAGATGTGACCTTGGGGGGGTTTTGCACCTGTACTAATCTACAAATATATGCGTATAAGAAGAAAAACACCCTTACCATTTTCACTAAAATACAAACAGAAACATCTACCAACCAGAATTCTCTATCAATTCCCCATGCACCAAACACCACATACTCCATTCTGTACAGGGTATCTGCAAATTTGGTTGAACAGTGCATTAAGTCCCACACTGTTTTGGGGATTTATTGAACAAAATTAACTAATTTTGTCTTTTGAATTGCAAATGGTGCTTCTAAGGAACAGATTAAAATATTAGCAAACAGTTCAATTATCTGATCAGCTGCCCAGAAATTGTGAAAACTCTGTACCAGGTTGGACTTACTCTCGAAATCCTCTTCATTTCTAACCTGTATGAATAAAATTTTCTCCCATCTCTATAATGTAGTTCAGAGCAGTGTTTCCCACTTGCTGGCAATGTGTAACACAGTAACTGAGTTGTAATGTATGGTACCAACTGTAAGTTCTTTATAAGAATGAAATAAATGAAGATACAGTAGATACGATCTTAACTCCTAAGTCTGTAACTACATAAATCAGACAATTTTGATTATTTCATTCATGTATAAGAGAGCTAATACTATAAGACCCAGGTTCTTCTTACTTCATTAAAAGAAAAGATGTAAGGCATTTAAAAGAAGGAAGACATAAAATGTTTAGAGATTCCAAACTGAGCATCAGTGATTTTTACTGTTCTTTTTCCATTTCCAAGGGTGAAGGACATTATCTTAAGAGCATTAGGAGATTTCAGCTGTGAAGAAATAGCCACCTGGGGCCTAGAAAGGATGCTGTGGAAGCTGTAGAACCAAATCATGTTGGAGACATTGAGCTAAAGAATCAAGAAGGAAGTCACATAATCTGAGCTGGTGAATGAAGCTGAGTTGGAGCCCAACGTGGGTAAATAAAATACGATGAGAAAATGATAGTCTTTAAAATCATTGAAATAGATGAGAATGCTGACTCCAACACATGGCAGAGCAAGGCTAGGAAAATCCTGGCACTCACTCTGAAAATCGTGTATGCATATGTTAAATGGTAATGGAAGGAGCCCCCCTCTGTGGTTCACCCCAGCTGCAGTGGTTTGTCGTTTTCACTAAAAACTTAATACTTCTCCCAGAGAACAAATGCGTGCCCTGGTTTATAAAGGGATAATGCACTGGCCTTATTTCCAGTGCCTGACAGATCGCAAATACACGTAGGCACAACTGCCTATTTGCTATTTACTACTACAGTAAATGGCAAGCCATAAAATGCGATCTGTTTAAATTGCATTTTGCAAACAATCCTTACTTCGTGCCATACACTCTGTGAAACATTATTATTATTATTTATGAGGCAGAGTTAAGGGTGTCTGGTGCTGGGAGAATTGTGGATTTCTTTTACATTTAATTTTCCAAAAGGAAGGGATGCAGAGATTATCTTGTTGGGGACTTTCATTTTATGGTAGAGGAAACTGGAATCTTATAATAACTTGACTATGATCACGCAGATAACTAGAGATGGAAGGCAACTGCAAATACAAGTTCCTAGCATCTTTTTATTTGAAGTTGGACTAAAATAGCCATGCTTCGATAGTTAGAGTAATTGGCGAGAGAAAGTAAAATTCCCAGTTAGTACGAGTTATTGTCACCATGAATGAGCACTTTGAATATGCCATTCAGAAAAGAAAGCATATATATATTATATAGATATGCGTATATGTATAATATATATGTGTATATATGTGTATATATATTTCTCTCACTGGTTGTCACTGTTTAGGTACTTTAAGAACCTTATCAGTAGAGAATGAGTTTCAAAGTTCATCATGTGCAGTGATTGTGGAGAATATGGTCCCATGTTTCTATTAGTGGGCTAAAATGAAAAACCTCCCAAGACCATGAAAGTAAGTGAGAAATGTCTGTTCTCTGGAGATCAAGCATTAAAATACAGGGATTGGCCCTAGGGTCAAGTGGTTAATTTTGTGTGCTCAGGTTTGGTGGCCTGGGGTTTGCTGGTTTGGATCCTGGGCACAGACCTACACACCACTCATCAAGCCATGCTGTGGCAGCATCCCACATAGGAGAACTAGAATGATTTACAACTAGGATATACAAGTATGTACTGGGGCTTTGGGGAGCAAAGAAAAGAGGAAGATGGCCAACAGATGTTAGCTCAGGGCCAATGTTCCTCAAAAAAAAAAAAAGAGAAGCATTAATATAAATATAATAGACAAGAACAAAGATACATGAAATTTTTCCAATGAGGCAAATATTTCCTAGGTTCTTAAAGCCAGACTATAATCTTATTTCCATATATTTCAGGCCTACTGGTGTCTTGACATCTTCACTTTGATGTCTGTCAGGCATTTCAAACTAAAGGTGAACTATCAATCACAACAACAAAGAGTGAACTCTTGGTTTGTCCATCCAAACCAGCTCCTTCCTCCCTCATTCTTCTACTTTTCTGTAAAGAGCTCTGGTGGCATCCAGTCTAAGAGACCAAAATCTACGTGTTATTTTTTATTTATTTCTATCCACATTCTCAAGTCATCAGTATATTCTGCTCACTCTTCCTCCAAAATGTGTCCCAAACCAGCTGCTTGTCTCCGTTTCTGCTACTATCACCCTGGCTGGTCCAAGCCCCATCTCCTCTGGCCTTGAGAAATGCAGGTACCTCCTGATTGGTCTCCCCACTTCTACCTGAACCCTTCCCTAAGTCATTCTCTACAGAGCAGTAAAAGTGATTCTAAAAATATAAAAAAGATCACATTAAATATAAATAAGATCACATTACTCCTTTGATGAAAAATAGTGCAGGGCTTCTCATTGCATTTAGTACAAACAAACAAATGAATTTCTTTCCCAGGTTTATAAAACCCTACAGGATCTATCCACTGTGTGTTTCTCTGAACTCACTTAATACCAATTTTCCCCTCACCCTCTAAGCTCCCATTCAATGGTGCTTCTTAAGTTCCCAAAAAAATCAAGCCTATTCACCACCATAGGATCTTCCCATGATTTATTCTGACTGTCAGGAATTGGCTTTCTCAATCTTTGTATGGATGGCTTCTAATGGTCATTTAGCTTAAATGTCACCCTTTAGTCAGGTCTTCCCAACCCCACTATCTAAAGGGGCCTGTGGCCCTCTCACTCTTGAGATCTTTTCTTTTTTTCTGGGACCCCACAGAGGAGGAACAGAGCTCCTTGCTTGGACCCACCAACTTCTTGTCTTGCCCCTTTTTTCTTCCCCTCGACTGCGGAGGAAACAAGAAAAACATCAGAAAGTGAAAAGTGCTATGCAGAAAATTAAAACAAGGGCAGTAAGGCATGATCAAATAATCACAGGAGCAAACCCAAGGCATACGTAAATAAAATGACAGTAAGTATTACAAAGGGATTATGAAGTATTATGAAGAGTGCTAGGGTATATGCATACTCTCCCTGGTGGGCCTACATGTAACCAATGGGACCATTCTTACCTTTGTGGTGAGATTGACCCAAGTGGGTTTGGGGCCTGTGAGTGGTCAGGAACAGCCTAAAACCAGGCTTTTACACAGATTTATAAGCCATATTTGCATTTTCATTCATCTGGTGCGTTGACCTATTCTTGACTGATAATAAAGAACCAAGGCCAGGTACCTCATTACTCATTCACCTGAGCTGTGAATTATAGCAAAACTAAACAGCTGGGATTTAAAGACTGGATGTCATTAGTACACAATGGACCAGACTGCCCTGATGTCTAGACTCAAAACTGGTTTTATTATTCCTTGATTTTATTATTTTTTGTAATTACTTTAGGAAATTATAATAAGTTTACTTTGGAATCCTTTTAGAAGTGATATGATCCCTGGAAAGAGAAGTAGGTTGAGTATTGGAAAGAGAGAAAAAAAGCCAACACATACATGGACTGAGCATTTACCACGTGCTAGATAGTTGGGTACCTGTTATATGCTCCCAAGATGCACTGTAAATATCTCTTACACTCATTGCAGTTGATTTATGTTCTAATTCGATTAATGTCTGATTCGCCAAATAGATAATCAATAAAATGAAGGCAAGGATTTTTCTTTAACTTACTACCTGGTACTATGTCTGATAAATGGAAAGTGCTAGAATGAAATTGTTGAGTGCAAAAGATGAACATGTGTTATTTCATTTAATAATCTGAATAATCCCATCAAAAGGTAGTATTTCACAGATAATACTACCACTCAGAGATAAAAATCTAACATTTTGTTATATAACACTTAGGAAAGTCTTGTGGACAAATAAAACTATATCTACATAAATCTGTTCAATACCTGTATAATATTCCATTGTATAAAAATATCAATATTATGTGATCAATCCCCTCTTACTGGAAACTTAGATTGTTTCCATGTTTCCACCATTGTAAATGATTCTCTAATAAATACACATATACTTTTTGTGTGATTTAAAACAGTCTCTTCTTTTCTAGTTTCTAATTTTTCTAACCCTTCCTGATTTCTAATTTTTTGTTGTTAATGTTTCTGTGTTTTCTCTCTTTTATCTAGATTAGGCCAGATTGTAGCTTATGTTTGTTTTGTTTTGTTTTCCCCATGGAAACAACTTTGAGATAAATATACTGGCTATACTCTTTGTAATTTCCTAATTCATTTATTTATATGCCCATATTTTATTGATTTCTTCCTTCTCTTTTTGACAGATCTTTTTTGGGTATTCTTTTATAACCTCTTACATTAAATGTTTAGTTTACTCTTTCTTCTTTAAAAATAAAAGCATTTACAGCTGTTCGTTTGCTTATAAATACAGCTAAGGTCATATTTTAAGTTTTGATAATTCTTGTTCCAAATTTTGGGTTGTGATTTATTCTTTGATACTTTGGTACTTTTATACTTTGATGAGCTTTTAATTAAAATAAAACACATGCAGAGAGTGCAGAAATCATGACGGCACCGCTAGATGAATTTTCCCAAAGTCAACATGTCCAATCTATCCTGACCTTTTTCCCCCATGTATCTTTTAGTAGGTTATTGCTTTGTAGTTGAGAATACAGTTCTCATGTTTCCTATTTGGAGGAGAAGAGAGCATAGGTATGCTTCCTGTGGCCACCTCCCTTTTAAAAGTAAAGGAAAAATTCTGAGTTGAGCATGCTCAGTTCATTCTTCAAAAAACTCACCAATCAATTATGTCACTTGGCTTGCCTTGGGAAGGAGTGGTGAAGGAAGGCTATGCTAATGGAGTGGTCACTGTGTGGGAGGAAACATCAGGAAAGGCAAAGATGCTGGCTCATCAGGAATGCTTGCCTATTTTTGTTTACTTATTTTCATCTAGTCATCTTTAATTTAGGATTAAATAACTAAATAGTTAAACTTTATGGTACTACTTTATTAATCTAGGCATTTCTGGGGAGGAGCAAGGGAACCTGGGCCATACATAGTATCTATAAACTAACTTCATCTCTAGGTTCTTCTCTGTGTTTAGGGAAACCACTGAGTCAGTGGCTTACTTTCTCTGTTTTACTCATCCTCTGCTAACGTTAACTGGCATGGCTATGTCTAGGTTCTTTCTGATGCTAATCATCTACCAACTTTAGAAAGACTACAGCCTCAGGAAGCCCTCATCACACACTGGTCTTGTCTGAGTCCATTTGGTCAGGTATACCACAGACTGGGTGGCTTATAAATAACAGAAATTTACTTCTCTAGAGGCAAGCTATCCAACATCAGGCTGCTCATGTGGTCAGATTGTGTCTGGTTAGGGACTGCTTTCTGGTCCATAAATGGCTGTCTTCTCACAGTAATTTCACACAGTGGAAGGGACTAGGGAGCTCTGTGGGGTCTCTTTTGTAAAAACACTAATCCCATTCATGAGACCTAAGCACCTCCCAAATGTCTTACCTCCTAATACCATCACGTTGAGTATTAACATTTCAATACATGAATTTTGGGGAGACACAAACATTCAGAGCATAGCAGGTCCCACTGGTGCTGTATCTGGCCAAAATATTGAAATTTTATGGATGTATAGATATTTGCATTCAAATACTTTCTGACCTGGTAATTCCATTTCTCTTTTTAAAAATATGCTCTGAAACTTAATTCATTTACATTTTCAAAACTTATCAGTATAATTGCACTTATACTGATCTGAGTTCTCCGATTAAAAAAAAGATTTTTCTCTGCATTATTTGTAGAGTCATATCTGACCTGGTTTTGTGTCAATATTCTAATTTCTGTACGTAGTTTTCATTATAATTTATTGTAAATTTTTATGTATCAATTTTCCCCTTACGTATTCTAGGTCATTTGTGTTTTTCTTGGACCTCCATATCTCAAAGTAAATAGTAACCCATCATTATCATTTAGATCCCTGGTTTTTGTGTAAATCCTAAAGTCATTCAACTGGCCCAAGAGATTCACAGGCACGGAAGCTTATCAGAAGTATTACTGAGGAGCCAATATTTTCCTGGCTGGCATTTATTTCCCTCGCTCACTAAGCTATTAAACTCTGTCATGTTTAAATGTTTCTTTCCTTAGAAAAAATAAAAACAAATTGAAAAAAAATTTATATATTTGACTCTTGTCAGGCTTAGCTTTCTCCTAGATAGAGATTAAAACTTGAGGACATTTTAAGAAAAATATGAATTTTTAGTTTTTAAGCATGGAGAGTTGATAGAGAAAAGTAGTCAGTTACATAGGATTGAGGTCAGTCTATAGTTTTGCTTGTGGCTGGGTGATGTATAAATCTAATGCTCTGAATTTCATAAGGTGACTCCAAACGTAGGTTTATAATTTTATCATCATTTATGTGCTATTTTGAGGATAGTTATGGCAATTATAGCTAGTTGCATCAATCCAGTGTAGCTCTGATTTTGAGTCTCAGATACAATTGTTTAAAGATACACTCTATAGTCTTGCAAAATATCCTTCTCACCCACATCCTATTTTGTTTTAATTAATCGGGCGCTAATTTAAGCATTTTTCAAATTTGCCTCATTCTGGCTTCATCTTTAACACTTCACCTCTTAACTTGTTTATATTTAAAACTAAGAGAATGGTGTGCTTCATGAGTATTGCTGCCTGCAATCCAGACCAGCATAGTGGCTGAACTGAATATCCCTTCCAAAGATAGACAAGTTTGGTAAAAATGGAGAGAAGGAGGAATTGTAGCTGAGGGAAAAGTAATGAATAAACGGGTTATGTAATGAGGAAAATCTAATATTACATTAAGACCTTGATCTATTCTGCTCACCCTGGGTGTCAAGCGGAGTGGGAGAAATTGCTTTTATTGCCGTGGGTTGCAAGAAAAGGTCTACCCCCTCCCCAAATGTGAAAACCGGGATTCACTTAGGAGGGAAATTAGAGCACTGTTTGAAGGGGAGGCTAAAGTATGGGTCCTGAAAGTCCCATTGGCTGGTCCAACTGAAGGAAAGACCTGGGAAGAGTAAAGAGGGGTGGGACGGAGTTTCTAGGAATAAGATTCCAGTGATAAATAACAGTGGGATGGGGGGGTGAGCTAAGAGGATTCATTTTCATTAATCCATTGACTGAAGGAGGAGGTTGGTGAATAGGATTGCCTCCCGTCAGTGATGGGTTTGGGAAGGCAGAGGGTAGAGAATGGATAGAAAGAATTGTAGTTTACTGGAAAAACCGGCTCCAGAGATTCAAATAGAATATATGTTATTTTATGTCGCTGCACCTTATTTTTCAGGGGCTTCATGTGCTGCTGCTGCTGCAGTTGAATTCATGGAACAGAAAAGAGAGTTAGTGGTGGTGAAGACTGGAGCACTTCTGGCTGCAGAAGTTGAGTGTGGAGATGGGATGGAAAGGTGAAAGAGGTATGTATTTATCTGGTTTTAATGTATCCAGCTTTAGTTTCTTTTATAGCCTTGCTAAGTTAATCATTCATACTCATTTTCTTGTTTATACAGCTAGGGTCGTGTACACAGAAGTACCCTCAACTCTGTTACTACATTTCTGTAGACCTCATAGAAATTCCTACTACTAGACTATGACATTTCGGCAGGGAAGAGGGGGTGGTTAAGTCTATGAATCTGCATTCCCAATGCGTAGCACAGTGCCTGACACATAATATATCTCTAGTAGTTTTTGGTTGAAAGAAAGAGTAAATTGAGGCAGAATACAGTCTTGTAGAATTGGAGCTTGTTCTTCATTTCTAAATTGTTTTATGCCAGAAGTTCTCATTGAATTTTTGAGGTGGGACATAAAGGTCACCTTGTGCATGGTTCAACCACATTAACACTAATACTGTCTTACTCTGTTATTTTAACTGAACCTGAAGTGCTTGAGACCTGGTCTAATTGCTAAGTAATCTCCAAATAGCTGGATGGATTGGTTTGACCACACAGAGCTTGGTAAGACTCATTCCATCTGTCTCATTCTCTCTGCAAACTATCAAGATAATGAGCCTCTCAGAGTTGCATTTA
This sequence comes from Equus quagga, assembly GCF_021613505.1. Taxonomy (NCBI): domain Eukaryota; kingdom Metazoa; phylum Chordata; class Mammalia; order Perissodactyla; family Equidae; genus Equus; species Equus quagga. The sequence continues at coordinate 25,264,622 of NC_060286.1, forward strand.
TTCTGGAATAGAATGCTGAAAAAGGGGAATTAAAATTATTTATAAGAAAGCCTGGGAGGAAAAAAAACACACTACGATTCTTGACGGCAATGATAGGGAACTCATTTTGGGAATCAAGTGAACTAATCAATTTATAGTTTCCCTGGTATAAAAGAACCAAGCTATCTTATTCACAGGCTAAGTATTTTTCTCTCATTTTTAAAAATTGTGAGCAAATGACAAATTACTGCCTGAGTAACACATTATGAAGACTGAGCATGCATGTTTATATTTCATTGTTTTAATCTAATCTAATACAACACACACCAAAGTCCTTCAAACACACATTTAATGGCATGCATAATCATGATTGTGCTGCATAATAATTAGGCATTAGTGATAAGCAGTTCCCATAAATTACTGTAATTAGTATTACTCTTATACCACCACAGCGATTTTTTTTAGGTTTTCCCTTCTAATTTTGTTAATTCCTTAGTATCTATCATCAACACAAATGTCAGCAGTTTCCCCAATGCCCTGTGTAACTTAATTATCATTATTCTTTACCCAGAGTGAGGTCTCAATCAATGTTTGTTGGAGTGAATTTAATAAAATCATCACACAGCAGCTAACATTCGCTATGTTATAAGGCAGACAACTTGGATTTGCTCTTCAGAAGTGGGGACCTCTATATGCATTTCTCAGGGTCAAATGTCATGTCTCCCATCCCATACCTTTAACTTCCTTACTGCTTCCTTGAAAGAACCTTGAGTTTCAGGACTTGGTGAAATGCAGGTCAGGAAATTCTTGGCTGAAGTAGAAGGTGGTTGCTGTTGATCACTCATCTACTGCATAGCTCAGAGATCAGGAAATTGGTTCAAAGATGGAGCTAAATGTGAAGGGAAGAGGAACAATGAAAATGTATCCTTAGTACCAAGCACCTTGCTATGTTGGGATGAGAAATGAGCTAAGAGATTAATTTAGTTCACCAGACTATTGGGTCAAGATTAACAAAGGCCTGGGAAGACAGTTGTCGATTTAGAAACCCTCAACACCATCTGAACCAGTGGGATAAGGGCAATTTATCTTCTGGGTAACTTTGGCCTGGACTATGGATTTAAGAAAAGAATTTCCTTGATTTCAAAATATTTCCTCTTCCTCTACTAGCAAGAGGCGCAGCTTTCCTTCTATAAGCTGAGACAAAGAACTTGAGAATTCAAATACCTCACAGAAAACATTTGTATAAGTAAGTTTCAACCAAATATTGAAAGTGAGACCAAATCTTTTTCTTGACTGTTTAGGAGAGGGCATTTAAAAAATAGATGTCTAATGCTGGCAGAAGTGCCGACTGGACAAATACTGATGGCCCTCACATGGCCTGGCATCTTAGTTCCTTAGCATCTTCACAGTAGATACATATAGTGATGGCACTTAACTGCGTTTATTGGTGGAACAAAAAGAATCATAGCACATAGAACCACTGGGTGACTATTTTAGTTTCCTATTGATGCTGAAACAAATTACCGATTTAATACAACACACATATGTTATATTACAGTTCAGTAGGTCAGAAGTCCAACACATGCCTCTTGAGGCAAAAATCAAGGTATTGGAATTGCTTGCTGCATTCTTTCTATGCAGGCTCTAGGGATGAATCTGTTTCTTTATCTTTTCCAGTTTCTAGAGACACCCATATTCCTTCGCTTGTGGGCCTCTTCTTCCATCTTCAAAGCTGGCAGCATAGCATCTTCAAATCTCTCTGCCTTCCTCTTTCCCTTATAAGGACCCTTGTGATTACACTTGGACCACATGGATAATCCAGGGTATCTCTTCATCTCAAGATCTTTAAACTAATCTGCAAAGTTTCTTTTGTCATGTAGGGTACCACAGTTACAGGTCTTGGAGTAGGATGTGGACATTTTTTTGGTGGGGGGCATTATTCTGCTGACCACAGCAATGAAACACCCTGACAAGGTCTCATGACTTTGAAGCCTGTGACAAGACATTCACTCCCACTCTGTGGAGCAGCCTCCTACCTCCCTAGCCTCCTTATGGCCCTTTTCACATTAGGGTTCATGTTCTAAATCATTTCCCTGCATTCTGTCCAATGGAGGAACAGATTCTTGGTCATTGAGTTTCTGGGAGCCATTGTGTTTGCTATGTTCATATCTCATAGGTTAGACACCCTGCCTGATTCGTATGGAGACTCTCATAGGCAATTCAGGCTTAGGAAGCATGAGAATAATGCAAGAGTAAACATTTCTCTAGAAATCTATTAGGAACTGTTTAAAATGCTTTACATGTATTAACTCACTTAATCTTAACAACACTCCTATGAGGAAAGTGCTATTGTTATTGCCATTTTGCAGATGAGGAAACTGAGGCCCAAAGAGGTTAAGTAAATTGACATAGTCCATACCTAGTAAATTACAGAGGTGGGATTCAAACCTAAGCTGTCTGGCTCTGGAGCGCATGCTTTAAGTCATTACACTGCATATTGCCGCTCACAGTGCATGTAAGAAAAGCTTAAATTAAAAACATGAACAACACTACACCAAATTAAAAATGATACTGAAGAGAAGGACGGTATGTGTAGGGGTGGGTGGGGGAGTGATTTAGGGGAAGATCTGAGGAAAGAGTGAGCAATGCACACACTTACACAGGAAAGACAGAGCGAGAGGAGAGAGAGAGATTTCGTAATCTCATGCTACTGGGCATGACAGGCGCTTTGTACATTACACAAAGGCACCCCATTGAGGGGTCCCTGGGCGCTGACAGCATGGTTCATTTGCATCTTGCTGCATTGGCTCAAAGGAGATGGCTTTTTCTACTTGCATAAAGATGCCATATAGGCTAGCAGCAACCCTGTTTACAAGATGAGAGTGTATGAACGAATTTTTTTGACTAGAGAAATGGATTTATCTAATAGACCTTATATTAAAAGATGCCAAAATTATGTTCTCTAGCATCAGGACTGTTTGTTTCCCATCAAAATTCCTGGAGAAGTATTTAAGGGGTAAGAGCATTGGGCTAAAGGTTATAGGGTCTGGTGCTCATGTAGCACCAGCAATTTCACCCAGAGGCTGCTGGACTCCACACTTCTGTGAATCATTTCCTCTTTTGTAGCTAGGGCTTAAAGGTCTATCTAGACCTTCCAAACGGTCTATCTAGATCTAAAACTTTGTGATATTGTTTCATTTTGCTGAAACATAAGTAGCTCTCCAATGGAGAGGTGCTGTCTTCTTTCAAAGTCACTTTGAAATGCTGTGATATCTCTGAGTGGTATGTATGCCCCTGCTTAAGTTGTTAGATTTATCAACTTCTTAACCAAAAGATATTCCATGGCAATCACATTAATCATTGATTTATAATGACTAGATAGCAGAAATCCAATAATCAATGAATTTTAAACCTGAAATATTAATTCTTAGTCACTCACTCAGTAGTTAAAATATTTAACAGCCTCATATTGCCTGTGCATTGAGACTGTTCTTTAACACGATGGCTGTTTCTGAAAACGCTTGGATGGGGGAAATAATTGCATTTCCATTGAAGCTATTAGAATGAATCACAATTGGATTTCACATAAAAGTTTTTAATGCATAGATATTTCACATAATATGTTCTTAGGCAAGGGTTCTTCAAATAAAGCTGTTTTGTCCTAAGAAATTTTATCTGTGAATCAGCTTTACCTCCAGTTAGACCAGATAGTCTTGCTTTTTCTTTGTTTCCTTTTTTAATTTACTACTTAAATTATTTCTAGGAATGTTATAACTCTGCTGAGGACTGAATGTTTGTGTCACCTCCTAAATTTATATGTAGAAGTCCCAGTCCCCAATGTGATGGCATTTGGAGGTGGGGCCTTTAGGAGGTAATTAAGTCATGAGGGGGGAGGCTTCGTAAATGGGGTTAGTGTTCTTATTAGAGGAGACACAAGAGATTCTCTCTTTCTTTCTTTCTTCCTCTATCACATGAGGACACAGAAAGTAGGTGTTCATCTGCAAACCAGGAAGACGGCTCTCACCAGGAATCAAATCAGCTAACACCTTGATCTTGAACTTCTCAGCCTCCATAACTGTGAGAAAGAAATTTCTGCTGTTTAGGCTGCCTGGTCTCCGCTATTTTGTTATAGCAGTCTGAACTTGACAAACACCTATAGTCATTGTTATGGTCACTCTGTCAGGATGGACCCCCATCCAAAATTCGATTTGCATGTCAAGACAACGATGCTATAGGGACACCAAGAGGGTATGAAACGGTTTATTACTCATATAATAGGACTTTCTTGGAAAATCAGGGCAGACCCCCAACCTGGTCCAAAAATGGCATGGGAGAACAAGAAAAAGAGACAATTTTGAGTTTCTGTGGTAATTAGGGCTATAGGGATGGAGTGAGGGCTTCTGCAAGTGGTTTGCAACTCTCATCAGAACCAAAGGAGGGGCTTTAGTATCAGCTTCACCAGATTGAGGCAGAAGGAGAAGGGAGAGGGAGAAGCTGAAAAGCTAGCAGCAGTCAAAGATCAAAACATGGAGTCAGACTCTTTATTACAATCCTTCTTATTAGAACCTATCTATGCAATAGACTTTTCCATCAACTCTGATGGAAATAAAGAGAAAATTTAAACTGCTTTTCTTTTAAAATAAAAATTATACACAGTGCAGTATGGTAGAAAAAGAAAGACTTAGGGCCAAATAGGCCTAGAATCAAATTTGAGGTCTGCTGATTGCTTGCTGTATCCATCATGATTCAGTGCAGGAAACAGAATCCACTGTAAGTATTTAAAGTATGAGGGAGCTTAAGGTAGGGGGTTAGATAAAATTGTTTGAGAGCCTGGAAAAATTGGTTCTAGGCTGAACCCCTGTAGTGATTCCAAGAATGATACAGAACTCTCCCCTAGGAAAGTACAACTTTAGATGCTGCCCTGGAGCCATGCTGGAAGCAGGCAGCCTCTTGGAGCACTGCCATTACAACTGCTTCCCGACATCCAAGAGATTGGGCAATGACAGTGGACGGCTGCTGTGTCAAACCTCACATTTTCGTGGTCTTCCTTGCCAGCAACAAAAGCCAAGAGCCACAAGAAGTTAGTCTCTGTCTCACCCTCATTGCCCAAATCTTGCACGAGTATATGTAATTGTTAGATGCTAATTCATATCTAGAGCCCAACATGAAGGAGGTCTGAGAAATGGTAATTTAAGCTTTATGAGGTGAAATGTAGGTGGACTGAAACCATCCAGAGTCACTTTCCTCTCTCTGTGTGCTCTGGGACCAATTTTGAGCAAATAAAAATGCAAGATGCCAAGATAAACTTGAATTTTAGATAAACACCAAATAATCTTTCAGTATAAGTATGAAGCATCAAAATTTATTTGATGTTCATTTGAAATTCAAGTTTAACTAGGTGTCCTGTATTTTATCTGTCAGCTCTTGGGAAAGACTAATTTAGATGAGGGTAGTGATACAAGGAAGACCTCATTGAACATGTGATAAATAAGCACAGACCCAAAGAATAAAGGATTAGCCTTTATTGGCCAGTTGAAAAGTGGTGGAAAGAGATTTCCAAACAGAAGAAATAGCATGTGAAAATTTCCTAAGGCAGGATAGAGCTTGGCACATTTAAGACACAGAAAGACTGTTAACGTGGCTAAAGTGAGTACGGAAGAGAATAGCCTGGAATGGGACCTGAGAGGTAGGAAGGGTAAGACCAGGCAGAGAGAATGCTCACTTAAAGCACTGATTTAAAATTTTTTTCATTTATAAAACCCTTTTCAAATCATCTTACACAGAAACTTATAGCATATAACATATAAGACTGAAACTACTCTGCTTGAGGGGTGGGGATTAGGGGTATTTTGAAGGTCCAGACCCCTCCACTTGTTTGATGGTTTTTATCTCCATCAGTAGCAGCCCTTACTGGGTCTAAATGGTATAAGGTATCAGACCATAGTGTCACCACAATGGATACCCAGAGAGGGGATGTAACTTATCCAAGGTTTAATATTGATTTTAAAAGCATCAGTCCTGGGGGCCGGCCCCGTGGCTGAGTGGTTAAGTTCATGCTCTCTGCTTCAGTGGCCCAGGGTTTTGCTGGTTCAAATCCTGGGCGGGGACATGGCACCACTCATCAGGCCATGCTGAGGTGGCATCCCACATGCCACAACTAGAAGGACCCACAATTAAAAATACACAGCTATGTACCAGGGGGCTTTGGGAGAAAAAGGAAAAATTTTAAAAATCTTAAAAAAAAAATCAGTCCTAACAATTTGGTGGCTAGAAACGGGAAGTTTCTAAATTCATGTCCAAAATTAAGATAATTTGAATCTCAGAAAATGAACCCACTGATCAGAGGGCACAGAAATCAGTTTAACATTTATAAAATTAGCACCTCCCAGTCATCTCTGTTAGGAAATCATTGGACACTACAAGAACTTGAGTACTTGAATTCCAGGGAGTCTCCTTGACCTTCCCCAGCACAAGGCAAATGATCCCCCAGGAAGAAGAAAGCTAACGTTTCATGAGTTTGTACTACAGCGCCAGGCACTGTGCTACGTGCTTTACACAGACAATGTCACGTTTTCCTTTTTACCAAATTAGGAGAACAGGAAGCTCAGAGAGGCAAAGTGACTTGTTTAAGGTTACCAATTAATCATGCATGGAACAGAATTTGGGTCCAGACCTATTTATCTGCAAAGCTGTTGCTTTGTAAACTGGCCCCCCATACATGGAGGACAAGGAGAGACTGAAGAAAGAAGCAGACCACTCCAGATTGTTAGGTGGCAGGTTTAATAAGCAAGGAAACTTACAGGCAAGGCTTGTCTTGAGCAGCTGCAGGATGAGTAGATCTCTGCTCCTGCCCACCAGAATCTTAAGTTTATATAGAGGCCTTAACTGGGTTCTGGACTGTATTCAGTCCAGATGGTTTCAACTTTTTACTCTATCAAGGCTGGTCCTTGAAATTGCTCCTAGTGCAGAATGGTGGGCAGAGCCTACATTCCAAGGACAGGGGAGATGGTGAGGAGCCTCCAATTGCCCCGGTTCAGCTCATGGGTCAAGAGGCGGTCACATCCTTTCCATAACCTCTCCCAACAAAAGAGTAAGTCACAGCTGGAGGGAGGACTGGTCTAAAGTGTATTGCTACTGTTTAGGAAGGTGAGTCACCAAAAGTGATTTGGGTTTGTGTTTTACATATAAGATTTCAGTTTTTGTCACTTTCAGTCTTTAGTCACTTTCTTGTGACTCACTCGCAAGGGAATTAACATTTAAGTTTTAAAACAAGTTGTCAATTTCATCTGTGAAGTTTTTAATTTCCTGTACTCCTCTGAGGTGTCAGTCATCTGCCTTCCCGTAGGAGTGTTTTGTCTTTCACCTCAAGATCTATCGGATTTCTTGTGCTGATGAGGTAAACAATACCATTAATTCATTACTATAAAGTACTTCAAAACACATTTTCACTTTTTGTTAGACTTAAAACATCTCAAAGTGCTGCAAAGAGAATTTTAAATGCTACATATTTGTTTAAAACTATGAATATTTTTTATTATTATTATTTTGTTTAGGAAGAAAGAGAAAAAAACATACCAGAGAGTAGAAGAAAAGAAAAAATACGCGTATACCAAAGGGGAAACAGAACATGACTTTTTCTTTCTTCTTATTTCTGACTATTATTATCCTTAAACATTAATCAAGAAAAGTAACTTGGCTGAATGAAGTGGCACATTGGGTTATATTTCCCAATAAAAGTATGCTTAAAAGCATGTATTTCGTGTGAAATTACCATGGGATGGGAATATATTGCCCATAACATTTACCTGGGTAAATTTATCGCGATATTTCAAATGCAGAGTAAAGTCAAAAGAATGAGTCTATCCAGGAATGGTAAAGAGGTTTCCCCTCAGATGCCAGCTCTGATAAACTGGTGATGGCTGGAATGTCCCATTCAGGACTCTGAAACCAAATCTCAGCTAAAAAGAATGCATCAGCGATTGACTAGCAATGTCTGTCATGGCTAAACGATAGCTTGTTTCTTGTCAAATGCAAATGTCAACTAGAAATTGCCTATTATAAAAGATTGGGTAGACCTGTGTCAACTTAAAAGCATACACACACATACACATGCAATGTTAAATTATTTCAGTTTTGTTTTTACTAAGTACTTAGTAAGAACAAGTTTGGGGAGAATTTATCTTTCTCTTTAATATAGAAAGTAGAAAAACAAATAATTCTGGTCACTTTAGGGTTCTAAATAATTGATTTAGTTCATAAAAATTTTATAGCATTTGATAAATATTTAGAAAGTAAATAAGCAAACAAATAATTAGATAGTATCCTCATTCATCAGAGCTTGAGTGCCAGGCAAACAGGAAACTTGATTATGCAGTTCTTGAGACAAAGCTGGGAACATAATGGATCAGCTGGAGAAAATAAAGGACGGGAAAGACTGAATCCAAAAGGGGGACAGACAATGGAAAATTATTTTTTAAACTTCGAGGAGAAACACAATACATGTTAGTACTTGGAGCTCGACTACTGCAAGAAAAATGGACTTAACTAGGAGCATCGAATCATTTACTGCTCCTATATATAAATGTTAAGTGCTTTGCAAGTATTACCTTCTTTATTTCAAATATAACAACACAATCCCTGGGACATGGTTAGTGGTTCAAAAAAAACAAAACCAGGGGTTAGGGTAATGGAGTGAGTGCTTCAGATCTCCACCCAGCCAAGCATTCTGGATCAAGATCTTATGCTCTTTCTTTGTCACTGCCTGTATTACTTTTACAAAATCATGGGTAGGGTATATACTATTTTTTCCTCACTCAAAATAGGAATCTTTGAATATGAATTCAATGTAAAAATTAAATAAATGAGTGTGGTAGGCTGAATAATGCTCCTCCTTTTCTCCCTAAAGATATCTATGCCTTAATTCCTGGAAACTGTGAAATATTATTTTATAGGGCAAATAAAAGCATTGTGGATGGGTTTAAGTTAAGGATTTTGCGATGAGGAGACTATCCTGGATTGTTCCATGTGGTTCTTCAAGGCAGTCACATGTATTCTTATGAGAGAGAGGCAGAGGGAGATTTGACATACACGGATATGGAGAAGGCAATGTTACCACAGAGGCAGAGATTGGAATGATGCAACCACAAGCTAAGGCATGCCAGCAGCCATCAGAAGTTAGAAGAGGCAAAGAATAGGGTCTCCTCTAGAGCCTCTAGAAGGAGTACAGCCCTGCTGATCCCTTGATAACAGCCCTGTGAAACTGATTTTGGAGTTCTGGCCAGCAGAACTGGGAGAGAAGATATTCCTATTGTTTTAAGCCATTAAATTTGTGGTCATGTGTTACAGAAACCATGGGAACTGATGCAATGAGTTTAGAAATGAAAAAAATTGAATATTTTTTCCCTCAGGAAAGTCTCCCCAGACTAGGTGACCTTTCTCTAGTTCATTCTTCCCAGCACCTGAAATTTACCTTTGGCAATGTTTGTTCATACTTGCTTTCTGCTCTCTTGTTTACTTCTGTATCTTGAGGTGCCCAGCAAAGTAACTGGCACATAGGAGGGCTGCAATAAATATTTGTTAAGTGATCAAGTGGAATGCAAGGGATAGTCTCAGTAGGGTGGTGAAAGTTGGATTGTGACTCATGCGACTCCTGGTAGAGGAAGTTCTTTGAGGCACGGTGGGGGTTGGAAATAAGGTACAGCAGCTAACACTGTATAGCCCGCATGTACCTGTGAGGACGGGTGGAAACAAAATGTGAATCGCTCAGTCATTTTGGAAAATAAACTGGCTGTAGCTATTAAAACTACAAAGATATATAACTTTTGACTAAGCAGATCCCTTCTTGCGAATTACCAGTATATAAGAATATATGGAGAGGGGTACTTATTGCAAAGTTGTTCATGGTATAAAATTCTGGAAAAAGTAAATATATAATATTAGAAAAATATTTGAAGCAATCATAATATATCCATACTATGGAATAGTATACAGCCATTAAAAAATTAAATAGAGTTCAATAATTGACTTGGAGGAATGTTCATGAGACATTGGTCACTAAGAAGAGCAATATGCAGGGATCGGTCCCATGGCTGAGTGGTTAAGTTCACGCGCTCTGCTTCAGTGGCCCAGGGTTTCTTTTGCAGGTTCGGATCCTGGGCACCAACTGGGCACAGCTCATCAAGTCAAGCTGAGGAGGCATCCCATATAGCAGAGCCAGAAGGACCTATAGCTAGAAGATACAACTATGTACTTGGCGGGCTTTGGGGGGAAGAAGAAAAAAAAAGAAGTCTGACAACAGATGTCAGCTCAGGTGCCAATCAAAAAAAAGAAGAGCAATATGCAGAAAAGTATTTGTCATATGATTGTATTTCTGTAAATATCAACATCTCTCTATCTACATGCCATATGCAGTGATGTGGTTAGGAGGGAGAGGTCAAAGTGGTAAAAAACAAAAGAAAATGAAAGACCACACAAGAAAAAGCAAATATGCTATAATCTATTAATGCATTTATGTAAATTTGTATATATATATATATATAGACATTTTAAAATGATAATTCAAAAAATATTATACAGAAGCAAAGCATTGGCTTCCATACAGAAAAGGGGAGGTGAAGTAATACGGTAGGAGGTAGTTGTTAGAAAAAATAAATGTGTGTTATGTTCCCAGTATATTGAGATTTGCAATAAGTCAGTTCTAAAAGAGGAGGAAAGAGCCAGTATGCGACACATCTAGACTTCAGTCAAATCAGTAGGAACACTGTTTTGTTTTGGTGAGGATGGGGGCACCAGGTAGGACACCTGAAGAGAAACAGTAGATGCACACAGCACCCAACCATGTGACCTAGGGCTGTAGCCAGCAGCTCTAATCCATCCTGGCCAAGTGTGAGGAGACTGAGCCCGTGTACCCCAACCCAAGGAGCCAAACCTACCCAAGTGTTGGGGTTGAGAGTAACCATCTAAATGTTGATCTAGGTTGACTTCCTCTGCTGTATGCTTCGCCTACTGTATGTTATACACCCTGCTCTTCATTTTCATAATATTTATCACATTTCACATTTATTTATGGATGAGTCGCTGATGTCTGTTCTCCCTCCCTCCGCACTCATGTCTCTAAGGGAAGGCATTTTCTATACTGGAAAATATATAAGGTGGTGATTATTACTCTTTTTGTTGTTATGAGCCCATTTGAGACCTTGATGAAAGCCATGAAACCTCTTCCCAGAAAAATTTAGAATTTTGTCACATTTTCTAGAGATTAATTGACCCCCCTCAAAGCCTGTTCATATGGGGTTCATCATTTCCAAATTATGTTAACTCCCCATTTGAAACAGCAGATACCCTTTATGGAGTACTTACTATTTGTCAGACTTTGAGCTGTCTTACATGTAATATTTCAATTGATCCTTACAGCTTTAAGAGGTAAGTCCTGTTTTTATTTTTTAAACAGATGAAGAATCAATTTAAGAGAGACCAACTTACCCAAGCTCACAGAGCCAATTAGCAGCAGAGCATGAACTCTAGCTGAGACCTTTATTTATTCCAGCCTGAGTTCGCACTCTTAACCACAGAAAACCATCTGCTTATTCTATGTTCCGCCCATCGTGAGCAATGGAGTTATCCAGTGAAAACCCTTAATCTCCCCTAGTAAGAGTCTGCAGTGATATTAGCTGGCTTGAGCTCCTGACTTGATGTGAGCAGTTTCCTTGATCGAACAGGACAGGCTGTTCCCCCAACAGCACTCTTGATGCTGGAGAGCCTACATTCCTGCTGTACTGGTTTAGCAATTGGCAGAGCTGTGACTCCAAATTATCTTGTGCATGTTTCAAACCATTTAAATTGTCATTGTAGGATTTTGCCTATTAGCGAAAGACCGTCTCCTGAATACTGATTATGTAAAATAGCACAATTGTCTGCTGATAGGAAAGCAATGACTTCTTGAATGTAGTCCAGCAGCATCACTGCTCTTTTTCAGTGAAATATAAGGAAATTGCTTGGGCAATATTCTTTATGTAATTAGATTCAAGGTGTACTCATATTTTACCACATGCTGATAGAAAATAAATAGGTACAGTATTTTAAAAAATGCTTCAGTGCACATCTAAAGGTCCTTTGTCACGGATAAGGCTAAAGAAAGTGAAAGTAAAACATGCCTTCTTTTGCATTTTTCTTACCTCTCTTTGGTAGTGACAACATTTCCCTCAGAGATTGAGTGAACCCAAGAATACTAAATGCACTCCTGGCAAGAGACTCAGCTCTTAGCTGGCTGGTTTTGGAGGCTGGGAAAGCACTTCTGGTTAAATAGGGGGCCATTAGCATGCTGGTGATTGATCAGCTGAGTTATTCACTTTTAAGCTTCATCATTTTCACATTTAAAGTAATTTTGGTCAGTAAGAGCAAATTACACTCATTACATCCAAATGCAAATACATGTTTAGAAAGCATGTGGTTTAGAAAACAAATGGGATACAATCCCAACACTAATGTCTCATTAGGGGCATTTGCACACCTCTATTTCTGTCTCCTAACTCTTTATAATCATCAAAATGTCATACCTCCCTCCGTGAAATCAGAAGATATATTTATTTGTGTCGTTCTTATCACAGGCATGTGACAGAGCTTATCTCCTGAAGTGGAGCTCCCCCAACCCCCAATTATTTTTATTTATTGCCTTCTGCACCAGTGACTATACTAATCTGATACAACTGGGCCTGAAACCATGCAGAAATACTAGGTAAAATTCCTGGAAAAGACTGTCTAATCCCCAGGAAATCACAAAATTAGGAAACAACTTCCCTTAGAATTCCTTTAGAATGATCACAGCATTGATCTGTAATTAGGGGTCTATAAAGGCTTGACTCAAGTGTGTTTGTTTGCAGTAAATTAAAGATGGTTGAAAATTCTTTACTACCCTGTCCATTGAGAGATGGAGTCTAATTCATCTCCATTGAATCTGGGCTAGCCTGGTGACTTACTTGTCCAACTCAGAGGAAATGACATTCTGAGGCTTACAAGGCAAGGTCATTGGAAACCTTGCAGCTTCTGCCCGGGGATCTTTGAACAATCTGGGAGCCCTGAGCTGCCATGTAATAAGTCTGACTGCTCTGAGATCACGTGTAGGTGCTCCACATGATGGTTCCAGCAGAGCCCAGCCTTCCAGCCATCCATGCCAAGCTTTTTAATTTCAGTGTAGGTTTCATTATTACTCATGTATAGTGAAGCCAACAGATCAGGAGATGATTGCCATCGAAAAGAGAGTTTGTTACTCATAGTTCCTGAGAGGAAGAGGCACTCAGTCCCATGCAGGGCCACATGGGGAAGCATTGGGTCTGGTCAAGAGGGAAAAAGAGTGAGGGGAAAGCTTGGGTGAGGGCCTTTATTTTGGTTTCTGCAGGAAGGAATAGGTGAGGCAGGGAAAGCAGGGAAATTGACTAATTTGAATAATTTCAGCGGGCTTCTAGGTATAGGGGCTGGTCCTTTTTGTCTGGTACCTGGCTGTGGGGTGATTAGGACAGGGGAATATTGGCCCAGGTGTAAGTGCTCTATGAGAGCCCAATAAAGGGGGTCGGTGGGTGATATAGGCTTTGAACTGCTTGGTTTGCATATAAAAGGTACTCTTGTGGGAAAGTAGTTTGCTATCTCTGGGCATTGGCTAGCCTTGGGAGGGGCAGTGTTTCCCAGGTCAGCAAGGCCCAGGAGGCCAGAGCATCAAGAATACAAAAAATAAGAAAATGTAGTTAATACAAACAGAAATGTGAGTGAAGCCATCTTAGACTCCCCAGACCAGGCCATCTGCTGGCTGGATGTTATTGAGAGGACTCCATCAGTGCCAAGTGGGACTGAAGAATCACCCAGCTAAGCCCTGCCCAAATTCCTGACCCACAGATTTATGTGATATAAAAAACAAGTTGTTGTTTTCATCCACTGAGTTTGGGGTAGTTTGTTACGCAACAATAGTTAACTGAGACACTGCACAACAACTTTAGAGCCCTTTTACTTTCTGTCTCATACACCAGAAATCCACTTAAATGAATAATCATTCTGGACCAATGCCACAACTCAGCAAAATTTTAACTAAAGGTGATTTCTTGGTATCTTTTGGCAGAATTATACTTAGATAAAATAATTAATCATATTTCTTTTAGTGATTCCAATAAATAAGAAAACCATGTGCAAAATAGAAAATAATGCAGATGAATAATAGAAATTAATCCTGAGTTTCTATATTATAAAATCTCAACATTCTCAAACTTGAAGAAGTAGTAGAACTCATATCCTTTTCAAACTGACTCTGCCAAAGGTTATTGGGTAGAACTTCCAGGTGATATTAATATAAATGGGGAGCGAGGATAATGGTAACGTTGACATCAATGAGGTTACACTGATGGAGGATGAAGAAAACTAACGGCATCTCCATTTCCATACAAACTGATTTCAGAGGGTCTTAGGGTTCTCCCAGGCATTGCACTGCTGGCTTGAGCAGTGTCTGCATTTCCCTATCCTGCAGCTGCCTCCATCTGGAGTTTAATATGCACTCATCTCTTTTCCATTCCAGGAGGGATATGTAATGAAAATCTCCATATTAGTCATCAGCTGTCAACATTGACAAATTTCAATTACCATCCTTTGGTAGCAGTTCACACTAGAGAAGGAAATCAGGATGGCACACTGGGATAGCATGCTTGTGACAGATCTATTTTAATTGCCTTTTTTATCCACATTTAAACTCTATCATTTTGACAGGAGAAAGAAAGTCACAGAGGAGGTATCTTTTCCTGCCAGTGATAAAGGGGGATGTGGTGGGGAAATAGGTTGCTGGGAAGAGACTGGGCAACACTCATCAATATATAGACTAGCATTGATTGCTGGGGCTGCTCTCATTTCCCTATGAGGCCAACAGTGGTTACTTTCTGCTTATCAAAATACTTTTCATTTAATCAGCTGCCTGGATGGATGTTCCTGCTGATCATCCATAAATTATTCATCAATTAAAAAGACTTGGCACAATTTTTTTTTTGATTCATTTTCTCAGAGATGAATTTTCAAGAGCCCATAGCGGGAGTTACCCTTAGTAAGTTCTCATTCCTTCTCATTCCTTCCAATATTACTGCTCATTTAGCCTCTGATTGCAACTTGCTGGTTGCATCAGAGGATGCCTCTGCAGTGGTGGATTGTGTTAGATTTGTGCTATTTTGCTCTCGCTTCTTTCCTTTTCTTTAATCTCAAGGGATCTAGGTGCTTTTCATAAATAAAGAAGAAATTTTTTTCTTTAATGAGACAAGATAGAAAACATTTATGACTTTGGTTTTTCAGGGATCCATTTTTCAGGGGATTTTCATTGTTCGATTCCTTGGGTGATCTAGTTTCTGTTATAACGCAGTCAAAATTAAATCAAGATATCTTTCTGTATCAATAATTTGCTAATATTTATTGGCCCTGACTATGCTTCAAATTGCAATACAACATGGTTATTTATTTTAATCATCGAACAGCCCCTATGAAGTAGACACTATTATTATCCATTTATTACAGATGAGCAAGAAGCCCAGAGATTTTTATGTAGCTCACTCAGGTTACACAGCTAGAAAGTAGTGAACCTGGGATTCATTCTCAGAGAGTCTGACTCCAGAATCTGATTTCTAATTTCTCTGCTGTGCTGTTCACTGACGGTCCATGTCTGCATTATTTTATTAACTGTTTCAGTCATTATTACTGCCCTTTAGAAGAATAACATCCTCCTGGGTAGCTACAAATTCACTATTGCTTTGAAAACTAGAAAGCAAAGATAATGTGGTTTCACCTATCTCAGGAAGAGACCAAAAGGGCTAAGTTAATTTTCCCAGAGAATTAAGGGCCAGAGACAAGGACGATAGTTAGATTTGAGGAAATTAGAAAAGGAGTTGAGTAACGCATTTCCAGCTTAGGAAAGAGGAAATCAAGGAGTGAAAATGGAGCCAGATGGACCTGAATGGGACAGCGATATTGGATATCCATGACTTCTTTATAGACTTTTCTAGATATGTAATCACAATGGTAGCTTGGATACTTTCTGTCTTATATCCTCTTTTCTCCCCATTTAATTCATGTTCAAGCTGGATCCAGAGGCTTATAAGACCTATTCACACAGATGCTTGGTACGGGAACATGTCACCTCTTAATTCTAATCTTTACACTTATGCCACAAAACTTGTCAGTCAACATTATTTACTGACTATCTACTATACATGTAATTAAACAGATACGCAAATTGTGCAAAGTAGTGTAGTCCTCCTGTATGTCAGGAGGTAAAACGGATGCTCTTTCACCCAGGACTGAGAAACAAGTTAGGAGTAAGATGTTAAAAAATTCCCAATTTCGAGTAGGCAGTTAAGATAGGAGAGAGAGCATGCAAAGCTGTGGATGGCAGGCAAAGAATAGCCCAGAAGGAGGCAAATTACAATCAGTTATAAATCATCATGGAATTGAGAGGGGTTAAGGAGGTAATTAAAATCTTTCCTCTGAATAGAGATTGCAACCTTTAAGTTGAAAGAATGGCCTTGGTGGAATTTAATAAAACTCTTCCTAATTATTAAAAGGATAAACTCCATCATTTGATAGAGTATTCCTTTTAAAATGCAAGCAAATCAAAACCACCCAGGGGTGTATGAATTAACTGTGCTCATTTATAAACTACAAGTGCTTTATATCTAAGAGAATGCATAAGACTAGCTGAAGACAAATCTATGAATGTATTTAGATCTGCTAGTGCCAAGATTTCTTACACTTCTTTAGGAAATATCCCAAATGAAATCTAATACAGCTCGGGAAGTATCAGGTCTCATTTAGTGCTGCTTGGTATAACCAAGGAGACTGCAATGAAGAGATGCCTTTAGAATGATTAATATGTTAGCACACATTTAAGTTATAAATATAATAGTTATCCCTGCTCCTGGGAGTATGACACATTTATCATGTAGCTTTCTGGCACCTGACAGCTAGGGGTTTGGGAGGGGGTCACATTTATTGAGTACATATTAGATATTAGGAAATGTCTGGGCTCTGAATATTATTTCCTTGAACTCTTAAAGCAACTGTGCCCATAAAGCACCATTAGTGCTGTTACACATGTGAGGAAACTGAGGCTCGGGGGGCTGAAGTAACATGGCCACAGGTCATAAGGCAATAACTATAGAAGCTAAGTTGAAATTCACGGTCACTGGCTTTTAAAGTATACACTTTCTATTACTACACTGTGCTATCTTCTAGAGTATTATAGACACTTGTTGTACACAGTGGGTACTTAATAAATGTTTTTTGTATGAACTCTGAAGAATAAATCTATCTGTACTCAACAGATTTGAAATTTTATTATAGAGAAGAAGGAAAAGTGAAATACAATACAATTAAAAGCAATATGTGAGTATTAAAATGATAGAAATAAACATAAATAAGTAGTAATGTTTATAAAAACTCAATGGAAAATGCTACTATTGAAGCGTGGTACTTGTTAAAGGACACTTTTCAGAGAAGAGAAAACTTTGCTTTTTAAAGTGTGCAATTCTTGGGGCTGGCCCTGTGGCATAGTGGTTAAGTTTGTGTGTTCTGCTTCGGTGGCCAAGGGTTCGCAGGTTCAGATCCCAGGCGCAGACATAGTAGTGCTCATCAAGCCACACTGTGGTGGCATCCCACATAAAATGGAGGAAGATTGGCACAGATGTTAGCTCAGTGACAATCTTCCTCAAGCAAAAGGAGGAATATGGGCAACAAACATTAGCTCAGGGTCAATCTTCCTCACACACACACACACACACACACAAGTACAATTCTTAATTAAAATTTTCACTCCACATCAACTTACCAATTCCTTCAGAAAAGCACGTTACAGTTTTTCAATATTATACACTGGAAGTCACCTAAAAGCATATTTATCGTGAAGTAATTTTACTGCAGCACTGGAGCATATTTTCCTTTCAATAATAAGGTAAATTAAAAACGTTTTCAGGTGATTTTTCCTGACAGACTACACAGACAGCTATAAAGTTCCCCCAGTGAAAGTGTTCTCAAGGGAAATGCTCTCTCGAAGTCCTCAAGAAAATTTCAGGACTGGCAGCATGTTCCCAGGAATAAATGTCTCATTCAAGCAAGGCATGCTTGACCTTGAGAAGCAGCTGGGGACTCTGAACTTGAGCCGTGTGACTTCCCAAAGGCCACAATCAATTGCTGACTGTGGTGTTGACTCTATCTTTATGAGTCCTGAGAAAAAAAGGCAGAAGTAGCTTTTGACTTAGCTGATTTGGTTAGAAGGGCCTCTGAAGACCAGTTTGGATGACAGGGACATCAACCCCCAACCACTCTGTTTGGGATGATTTAATTAAGGCGCTTCAGTTGGCATCTACATAATGTAAAGTGGATTGCATCAAATTGCAGGGAAGCCTGCGACATTCAAATCCTGCCCCTTACTCTTCATTATCTTGTGAAAAACTTTCCATTTACCTCCTTTTAGATTATTTCCAGATCATTTTCCAAGCACTTCCACCTTCTTACTTGTTTATTCAAAGTTTTGTACACTTTTTGTTTGTTTATTTTCTAATTGAATGTTTTAAGGCAGTTAAATGAAAAATTGTAACATGCAAAAATATCCAATATTTAGTTAATTAATATGTGTAAGACACAAAGGCTTTATGTATATTATTTCACTTAATCCTTGTAACAATCCTATGAGTTAGTTACTCCACCATCTGTATTTTACAGTTGAGGAAACTGAGTCTCAGAAGGTTGACAGAAATTTTCCAAGATTACACATTATAAAAGTTGGATTCAAGTTTCAAACCTGGACCTGTATTGCTTCAAAATTCGTGCTTATCCTATGACTCCATGTTCTCATCCTTCAACAGAGTTGCGAAGGCTGTACCCTCACATGAACTGTGTCTTTTGTCATGTTTCATCAGCTTGTGTTCCCTCACTCAACAACCATTTATTGATAGACTAATATGTGCTGATTTGGGGAGACTGATACAAGACAAAAATCTTCTCTCTCCTCAAATTTGTTTGTGAAAGCTGAAATCTGGTGTGAAATATCAATTCTGATCATTTTTAACATCATTTAGTCAGCTATGTGTTATTTCGTTTACTGATCCAAGCCAAGTCAATCTCCCTTCTCATCTGGTAATAACCACTTAGTTTGAGGCATGAAGATCCCTGCTCTTATCCACTTAGGCCACAATTTCACATCAAGCCACTCAGTTTCTCTGCAGCTACTTTTGTCCCTGTCTTACTCTCTTCTTTGACTTCACTCAGCTTAAGTTTTTGGCCTTGATATTCCTGGGACTGATGCTTAAAAATATTTCTACTCTCAGATAAGAAAATACTATAATCAGGGGCTGGCCCCGTGGCTGAGTGGTTAAGTTTGTGCACTCAGCTGTAGGCAGCCCAGTGTTTCATCAGTTCGAATCCTGGGCGTGGACATGGCACTGCTCATCAAACCACGCTGAGGCAGCATCCCACATGCCACAACTAGAAGGACCCACAACTAAAATATATGACTATGTACCAGGGGGCTTTCAGGAGAAAAAGGAAAAAAATAAAATCTTTAAAAAAAAAATACTATAATCAGAATGGTATTATCTTTCTCATTTGTCCCTGATACACAGATGTGGAACAGGAATAACAAAGCAGTAATGTTTCATAGCCTGGTCTTTAAGTTCAAGTGAAATTTGTTCACATTTCAGAAGGATTTTTGCATTCAATATATTCTTACTTCAACAGCAGAAACTCAGGTGTTTTTGATACTACAGTTCTCCTCTATTACAATAGTTATAGTGCCTTGTCTAATAGCTATGCTTGTGTATCTCTCTTTCTGCCATTATGTTGTAAACTCTCTATAGGGAGGAAAACTAATTCATCCTAGCCCTCATCTCATCCAGGTTTAGCACAAGGCCAAAGAGCGGACACCCAATGAAGACGATTTGTCCAAATCCTTTCCTTAACTAATGCGTGTATGAACCAATGCATTGGAGGCACATTGGTGAACTAAATCAGACAAGGCCCCTGCCTTGATGGGGTTTAGGACCTTCAAGTTATTTCAGAAAGGGTAGACAGGAAGAAGAGGAAAAATAAGGAAGGAGAATCTAACATTATGTGAGTAACTATGGTGTGGTAAATGATGTTAGATATCTTATGTTTGCTATTCTGTTTAATCTTTTAGGTATACCCCATAACAAAGGAAGTAGATTAAACTTTCCTAAACATTTGTGTTACTTGCTAGTATGAAAACAAACCTAAGTCACAGCCTTTCTGGAGCAAGGTCATTTGATGGTTGTTACTTCTGGGAGTCCTTTACCTTGAGCAAAGGTCAGAGCTGGATTTGCTTTTGCTATCACATTCAAGTTCACCATTGCTATAATAAGCATAGCATTTCTTTCTCTACTATTCTTCTCATCCTTCGGGCATTCACTGGTTATAATTCACTACCCTGCCATATTTAATGTAAAAAGGATAAACTAATAACCAAGAATCTATAAAACTGCTTTATTTCCCTCCATATCCAAATTTGAGGGTCAGATGGGAGAAATAAGTAGCCTTAACACAGCTATCAAGATGACAGTTTAGTTCTTGTTGCTTAGGCCACTTTCTTCAACTGAAAGATTATTTCTATTATTCCTCTTCTGGACAGATTGTGTATTTTAGAAGTAAGGGTTGGTGGAGACTGATTTTGGAGAAAGACCACTTCCAGAAAATTATAGGCAAATATTCGTTTGACCCAAGGGATTGAAATAGCTTTTTACCACTTTCCTGGAGTCAAGGCTTTCATCTCCAGGCTAAAGCATAATTGTAAACTATGCCAGTGAAAGGTATAATCCTTTGCAAATAAGGCAGTATTTATTTTAAATAAAGGAACGAGTGTGTCTAGTTAACCAAATTGTCTGCAGTGTGACTCAATCTGGCAGATGGGAGCCCCCAACCAGGCCTGATGGAAAGTATAATGCCAAGTTGTAGTAAAGGTCTTTCAACAGTTAGAGAGACAAGGTGACCAGGGTCTGTTTATAGATAAAGGAGATTAACATGGAGTCTTAGGACTTTGGTCATAGAATCCTAAGAAGCCAGATATTGATTTGGTTTACAAGCAATCACAAGAGCCCAAACTATGCTTAAGTAGAGTGGATGGGAAGAGATGAATAAGCTACCCGTTTGATTCAAAAGGGAAGATCAAAGACTTTATGTTTAAATAGGTGCCTTAAAATATAAATCACTAAGCATCATTGCAAGAGTAAGAAATGAAGAAAGAGGAATAGTTTTAAAGCCAACCCAATCTTCTTATTGGTGGTTATTAGCATTTGATATGAAATAGAAGATTTGGTATAATTGAATGCAAGTTCCTATTTTGTGAGTTCCAATCCTTTGGGACTCAAGTAGCATTAAAAATGCAAAATGTGCACTTAAAGTTTTTACAACTTAAAGTTTTGGATGCCTTTGTGTATGCTTTAATTTGTAAAAAATTGATTTTAATTGCTTTCAAATTTTAATGATTTTTCCAATGTAACCCAAAGAATCACTTTCAAAGGTCTCCAAAAAGTAAAAGAATTTTCATGTATAAGTTTTAGTTTTTGTTAATGAGCAGAAATGTTTTCTGAATGCCACCTTTGATATATTCAGAATGTTAAGAATATAAATACCAAAATAGTGGCTTATATGTGATATAAAGCAGTTAACTTGGAGGAGAACAATGAAGTTCAGAGATACAAAATAAGAATCAAATGGCTATAGATTAGTAGAACATAAAAGGACTCAGGATGTTTTAGTCATAGGAGGCCAAAACAGGAACAGATATCAGTAATATAAATAACACAATTTCACATAATTTTGTGTCACTAGTAAGGATAGGACCCTAGAATATCAAAACACTGTAAATAGACTACTTAGGCATATGGTACATTCTATACTGGTCTTTTGTAAGAATTTTTTGGCTTTGGGGCAGCGGAGGTGATATTATCCATAATTTCAGCAGAAGTTGAAGAGGCATTCTTATTATGCAAAAGGGATAAATGCACCTGTACAAGAAATTTTGCACACAATTATGAGTTATTATGTTGGTTAGTCTGAACCCTTCAGAAGCACATGCTGAATTGCAAGAGACTTATTAGGAACAAAGTCTGTAAGCAACAATGGGAAAGGAGCTAGAGGAGACTAGGGGAGCTATGAGATCACAGTTCAAGTCTGCCTCAGATGAAGGAGAGAGGGAAGAAAGGAAGGTTGATGGGACTATGTTGAACTATGGTACAGTTCTAAGAGGAGTCTTCAAGCCAAAGTTACCCATCAGAGGAATCCCTCATTGTCCAGGAACAGGCATGTGTTAGTATTCCTGCCATGCTGAGTCCTTGGCTGGGAGAAACCTGTGGAGTCTGTGTACTCTGAGAAAATCTTAATGGATGTCAGAGAGTAGCATTTGGGTCTATAAGTCAATTACACTCCCTGCAGCTGGAGATCAGAGAGGCACATTCTTATAACCCCACTCTGGTGTGTGGAGACCTTAGCTTTAAGGAAAAGTGATAGTTATGATTAGAGACAAGACTTTTACAAGATGATTATCCAATCTATGCATATGAATTAATCTGCAGATAATTACTTAAAATGACTCAGACCCCAGATATAAGTCCTGAAATTAGTTCAAATCCAAATGTACTGTGGACTCTGTCAATGATTGATACCATTTATTTGTTAGTACCTACTCTGAACTGGATATGTAACTAAGCAATTTATATTAATTAATTCATTGTGAGGTATTATGACGCTCAACTTCATAGTTTAGGAAACTGAGTATGCGCAGGAAAGTGCCCCTCTATGTAGAAACACAAGTGTAACTTGTAATGCTTTTGTATTTACTTAGTATATATATTTCTACATATAAATCTCTACAATATCAGCAGCTACAGCTGATGACCTTGGGATCACAATACTTCTAGAGGAGGAAAGACAGACTTTGTGCAGGAAGTTCAGACTCCTCTTTGCGACAAAGTCCTTTTCTCTAGTCTATGAGAGGCATCTCAATTCCTTTCCATCTTGTTTTCCAGTGATGTACTTGAGGGAGAAACAAGCAGAACACAGAACTGAGATAGGAAACAAAACTTGACTAATGTTTAAAGAGATTGAGGCACCACAGCTGAAGAGACTTAAAAACTACCTTCAACGAATATTAAAGAGACTTATATGGAAAATCCTTGTGCACTGATGATGGTAGAATAAGAGAAGGCTTCATCTGCAGCAGAAAGGTTTAAGTTAATTGTAAGGAAGAGCTCCTTTTTACTGCTATTAACCAAATGAATTGTGTATGAACTGAATGAGGATATGTAACGAGAGAAAAAAAGATACAAACGGGATATATTATTGAGACCTTCATTTCAGAAGGATGGGTCGGAAATGACCCCTTAGTGATATGGATGCCTTTAAAAAGAACATCCAGGGACCGGCCTGGTGGCACAGCGGTTAAGTCCACACGTTCCACTTCAGCGGCCTGGGGTTCGCCAGTTTGGATCCTGGGTGCGGACCTATGCACCTCTTGTTGAGCCACGTTGTGGCAGGCATCCCACATATAAAGTGGTGGAAGATGAGCACAGATGTTAGCTCTGGGCCAGCCTTCCTCAGCAAAAAGAGGAGGATTGACAGCAGATGTTAGCTCAGGGCTAACCTTTCTCAAAAAAAAGGAACATCCATGTAATACAGTGGCTTTCAAACATCTTTTTACCATAACATATAGAAAAAAATATATTTTATACCACAACATAATACACAAGTACACATACACACGCATGTAGTTCATAATGACCACATCTACCTTGCTATCTGCAATACTCTCTATTCTATTATTTTCACTTCTATCCTAGCCTATCTTGTCCCACCCTATCACATTAAAGAATGCTGGTCATGATCAACTTAATTGATTTCACTATCCTCTATTGATTCATAATTTGAAAAATTGAACCGATCTGTTGCTCAGCCTACAAAAGACAATTGACTCACTTAGAAGAATCAACACCATTGAAGGAGGAGGGAAGAGATGGAAAAGAGTTTTGTGGCCCCTCACCTATCACATAGTTAGAGAGTTAACCATAAAGTAGAGATCTCTCTTTTAGGGTGACAGAAGTGATGACTGATTCTATGTGATATGAGCAACATCAGATATTGTTTAGAGAGTAGTTTTCAGTGAGTGATGATGAGTCACTGATATTCTATGCTCTCTATCCCAGGTATCACTACAGAATGCTGAGAATCACCTGAAAGTAGCCTGATCTTGCATGTAAAAGTGGTTGGTACTTTAACACTAAAAATAGGGAAGCTGCCTTGAGAAAGTAAATCAACTCAGGGCTAAGTTGAAAGGTGACATGAGCCTAAGGCTCTGGATCTCATAAGCGGTCCTCTTTTCTGAGAGATGGACCCAGAGGTTGAACAAGTTAGTGTGGGTCACAATGGTGCAGTGGGAGAACAAAATTGGCTCTGAAACCAAAATCTTTATCCTGTCTAGCTCAGTTGGTTATTTGTTTAATAGTTGTTAAGCAAATACTGTCTACAAGATACTGCTAAATATTGGGCATAAAAATGCAAGAAAACACAGTTTTTGACCTCAAGGATCCTACAAGGAAGATATGCCAAATGGTTATTCAGTTTGCTCCTCTCCTCCACAAATTCATTCATTCCCTTCTCTTGTCTGCCCTGCCTTCCTCACCTAGAGGCTGACCCCAGGCTCAGTATCATCTTGCCTTTTGGCTTGTCGAGCTTGGCTAAAGGGAGCCACCAGTAGGAGAGTGGAAGGAGGGAGCAGAGAAAGGTCAGAGCTTTTTCCCCTCTTCCTCCTGATCTGCACTGTGCTTTCTGGTGATAGTTGTTTTCTCCATAACTACAGTTCTTTGTAAGACAACCTCTTCTCTATGGCCCCAGGTCTCAATGCTACAACAACACTCTTTGCCTTCCTTGCTTTTTCATGCCTTTGCCTGCTACTGATATCTCCCTGTTACTAATCTCTGGGTCCTTAACATCCATTTCTGGTTTTATTAACTTTCCCCACATCTTTTTAAATACATTGTTAGGTCTCTTGAGTCATTTGAGTACTATTCTGTGTCTGCCAAGACTCTGACTGTTATAGGAGAAGTCATATATAATATGGGAGCAAAATGGAGGAGTATCAGGAGAGAGGGAATCTACACTGACCCTTTTAGAGAGATTGTTTTTGTGTGTACACATAGTGAAGGGGGGCAGGGCTGTTGAGAAAAGTTATTTGAGGTAAGTAAGATGTTAACAATTTAACACTGGAATTAGAGTAAGTGAGACGAAGATTTAACAGAATTTAATCTGACATTATATTCACTCAGATTTTTACTATTGTGTGTGTCTTTTCCTTTTTTGCATCTTGGCTGAACTATCTTTTTGCTCATCAGAGATGTTATCACTTTGGAAATGTCCATAAGCTCATCTCACATTTATTTACTGATAAAGAATAGTGATGTGCTTAAGGGTATGATGTGCTTGTAGGCTGAACACAAGAGTTATGCCTTTGGGGAATATTGTGTTTTTAATATGATCGCTTTCTCAGAGCATAATATCCTTAAGGCCCATCTTCACTTCCTTAAAGACTGAAAAATGGGGACTTGTGCTAATGTATGTAGCTGATCAAATTTTCTGCATGTCGTTCCATTTTGTATTTCTTTGGCTTCTACAACTTTTTACCTTGATCCTTCTGACAGGTTGGCTAATTTAGAATGAAACAGTAGCAAGCAAGATAAAGCTGGCTTCTTGCACATCTGAGGAAGACATGGGCATTTCGGAGGAAGCTAAACAAACGTGAATCTTTGACCTTCTCCTTTAACGAGAGCTCAAGTCCAGTGAGCTCATTATAGGGAAATCTGTTAGCATCCTTCACATGTTGGCAGATGACTTGTGCTGAGCACATGCTGCCAGCCCAACAGGGGACCCGGAGAAAACCAGTTCACGCATGACCCATCACTGCTAAATAGCAAATTCCTGTAGTTACTTGCATTACGCAAAACTGCTTGATGCACATTAAAGAGAACCTTTTGAACCCTGCATTCATTATTTTCTTCTCTTTCTTTCCATTTTCTGACTTCTATGGTGAGACTGCCTTAAAGTCTTGTCATATGTGCTCATACTCTGGGCAGCTAATGAATATGGATGTTGTTTGTGCTAATTTTTGTAGCCTTAAATGGCTAGATTTGGAAGCTATGCCAGCTTTTAGCCTCACGGAAATTTTCAGTAAATAATGCCACTTAGATACTGTTGAATTCAAAGAGGACATTAGAGTCCAGGGAAATGAGCCATGTTAAGCCCTTTTTTTCCCTTTTTCCCCTAAAAGGAAAAGAAAATGAAAGTTAGGACAGAATTCCTTTTTGTCTTTTTGGAGATTTAAAAATATGTAACAATTTTTAAAAAATGTTTGCAAGCTAAAACAACTGCTCTTATGCTTTGTGTAGTGGTTTTGAATTCTTAGTCAACCATTGGTTCTTTCCTGCCAAACCATCCTGATGGCTTGTGTTACCTTAGTACAAAGAGTACACTTTATAGTAAGTACCAATCTGTACTCCATGACAACTGCATAGAGCCTGAAATTATACAAGTAGATGGTATTTCAAATAAGGGCTCAAAGTGACAATGTGGAAAGACCACTGAGTTATAATTCTGACTCCACTAGTAATTTACTCCTCAATTTCTGATCAATCTCTTCACCTAACATCAAAAGATAGATTTAGATGATATGCTTTTTCAGTTTTAATATTCTGATTTTGGTGTTGAGATCAGCCATTAAAAAGTAGGACTTTATTAGCAAATGAACTCGGTTATTGATGAAATTTACTGATGAATCTCAGAATATTGTTCAACTGAGACTTCAGTCAGTCTGTACAGAAATGTTTCAGTCAATCTGTTGTATGTAACTGGACTGGAAGGAAGAAATCTGAATTTGTGCAAGGTCTTAGATATGCAGTATTTTAAAAGAAATGCAAAGTTACTACTGCTTTCTTTCTCACAGCAACATAATCTAGGTTTAAAAATGTTGCCAGAGGGCTGGCCCCGGGGCCGAGCGGTTAAGTTCGCGCGCTCCGCTGCAGGCGGCCCAGTGTTTCGTTGGTTCGAATCCTGGGTGCGGACATGACACTGCTCATCAAACCACGCTGAGGCAGCGTCCCACATGCCACAACTAGATGGACACACAACGAAGGATATACAACTAGGTACCGGGGGGCTTTGGGGAGAAAAAGGAAAAAATAAAATCTTTAAAAAAAAAAAAATGTTGCCAGAGTATTTTGCCAAATAGATTACTACTGATCTGCTTTTCATTTCAATATATCTAGATAATACGTAATGCATATTTTAGTAATTTGTATGCAAAGGAATGAACCTCAAATACTTGTGATTTTACAAATTTTTGCACAACATCAGCCTCTTACTCAAGGTCTCTGAATAATTTTGTCCCAGATGCAGGACATACTCTTTTTTATGTGCGGCACAGTCCAGATGCCCCTGCCTAATAGCTTGTAATGAGGAACTATTCTACTCTTCTCTTGAATCCATGCACTTCATTGATGAGCCGAGAGTTATATGCCGTCTAGCGAGTCACTATGTGGAACACAATTTGCCCTACCGGGCTCAAAGAGCCTACAGCGCTTCTCTCAGTAGAAACTTCGAATGGGGCAACTTCCTAAAGATTAGAAGATAATGTGGTTGTGGTTGGCATTACAATTCTTTAATGCAGTCATTAGTGTGCTAGTAAACTAGCTCTCTGGAAAAAAAGAAGTTTCTGATCTGTAGTGTTTGCCAATTCCTGTGTTGTAAATACTCCCACTTTAGCCGATTTCAGCTTCCTCTGGTTTTAAAACTGGCTAAAAAAACTCCTAAATGTTTAACAATTGGCTCTTGTGAGCCAAAAGTTTCTAGAGTCAAGACATCACCAATAAGAGATCCTATGCTAAACCAGTAAATTAGTAAAAAAATAAATAAATAAATGTTACTCATGCCAATATTGGAATTAGTCAAATGGAATAGAAAAAGTTTAAGATGCTCAGTGAACAGGCATGATATTGCTGCACCAGGAAGTTTTGCATAAATAATTAAATTTTAGTTCTTGGTTTTCATATGTTTGTAGGGCAGAAGAGTAGAACCAAACTCGTAGTCACTTGGATAGTCGTTTCTATCATTATGCTTAACTCCTATTAAAATACATAGCTCTAATAGTTTTGAATGACTAAATGGTTCTAAATATTAAAGAAAGTCTTATATAACGAAATGGATTCACTTAGGAAGCGGATGTTACCATTTCATATAGCGCTGACAAAAATCTCAACTCTTCGTCCTTGGGAATTGCGATGTCTGCAGCAAGATCCCTGCTACCTTTCCAGCAACACAAAGTGTTCTCCAATGAAAAGATGTTTGAGGGAGCTGTAATTAGACTTGACAGGAGTTTAATGTATTGAAGACCTAACATTGATTTAATTTTATATTTGCATTGATGATATATGCTTATACTTGATTTTCCTAACTGAGTCTGACACCTTTATTGGAATATTTGCAAAATAGAAAGGAACGGCTTACATGAAATATGACAGCGTGGTTCAGACCAGATGGAGGCTTTCTGCACTGATGTGACATGGCATCTGAGGAGCTGGTAATCGCTAGACTCAATATCACCATTAACTGAATGGGAAACTATTGTGCTCTTGAGATTAGCCAATCTGGCCCTGTGAAGAATCTTCTCTTCATTCATGACGGATTTGGCCTGTGTGGTATACAGAGAACCCATTTATTACTTCAAGCCACACATTAACATAAACTAGGAAAAATGTACGTGGGAATCATCGCTGAGAGATGAGAGCAGTTCCACAAGGATTATGATGACTAAAGGAAGAAATGATAGAGGCTGGTGGAAATAAGTGCAAACATTCCATTCCATGTCTATGTGAATTTATTGTAAACACAGAGGACAATCAATTTTTCCTCCTTTTCTCTATTTGGTCATAGAAAATCCAAAGTTAAGGAAGCCAGATCAATACCTTTTTCTTTTGCTCTCTACCTATTGTTTTGGTTTGCTTAGCACATTTCCTATCTATATTGGTTGATCTAGTTGAGTTTGGAGTTCTGTGATTTTCAGTTTAAGACATCCTGATACAGGAATCAACCCCTATACTATGTTTAAAGAAGGCTTGTTATAGTAGGTAAGTCTTGAACTGGGCTCTTGAAGAATCATATATGAACATATTGGGCTTTGGGAGAGGTTTTCTGAGGGTAAGGAGCCTACAGAGTATCAGCATCAGTTGAGAGAAGTATGTGGAAGCAGGTGAGGGTAGGTTTTTTTCCCCAGGAAGGTCTTGCTTAGAGGTGAATGCAAAGTTCCTAATAGTTGTGGTTCCTTTGGTAATTCATAGCCTAAGTATTATAAAGTGTCCCTCTGAGATTTATTTCAAGAAGTTCCTATATCCTGACAGGTACCATTTACAGGGACCATATCTTTTGATGAGTCACTGCCTGGTGGCCAGCACTTACAGTCCCTCTGAAAACACCCAAGAAAAGTCTAACCTCTATAAAAGGCTGAAGCCTTTTCCAAGTTATAGTCTAATGCCAAAGATTATCATACTATATGTACCCAAATCTCAAGCGTCCAGCTTGATTTCCAACCATAGTTTAGACATTAACTCTCAGATTTGAGATGTCCTTAACTGTATAAAGGTTTCCTTTACGTCTTATTCCAACGTGCTCACCTTCATCACCATTAGAGCTATAGATGGGCATCCTTTCTAGGCATAACCAGAAACTATTCACTAAGGAGAAAGAAAAAAAGTCTTAGAATGCCTGTGTGGAAACCCAGGGACAGGAAAATTCAACAATAGAAAGTACTAATAAAAGAAATAGTGAAATTGATAAGGTGATCTAATATATATATTTATAAGCACAAATACATGTGTGTTTGTGTGTGATGATATTATTTAAATGGATGGGTCTGATCTTGTAAATGAATGGGACAGATTTTCTTTTTTTGAGGAAGATTAGCCCTGAGCTAACTGCTGCCAATCCTCTTTTTTTGCTGAGGAAGGCTGGCCCTGAGCTAGCATCCGTACCCATCTTCCTCTACTTTATATGTGGAACGCCCACCACAGCATGGCTTACCACGCGGTGCCATGTCCGCACCCGGGATCCAAACTGGCGAACCCCGGGCCGCTGAAGTAGAACGTGCGAACTTAACTGCTGCACCACTGGAGAGATTTGATATTTATCTTCTTCTACATTTCTAGATAGTAACTGGAATGATATTTCTACTAGAATGAATAACATAATGATATTTATAGAAGAGAGTTTGAAGGTCCATGTGGAGTCTGGCAAAGTGACGGAGAACAAGTCTCGCAATGGGTGCTAGAGAATGGAGTGATGTTATTCAGGGAATGGATACCTAAATCTGACAGATCAAAGTTAACAATTTTTTAAAATATTAAAGAAGTGTTTAGTGCGTTTCAATATTAGTATTTTTTAAAAAAGGGCTTTTAAAAGCATTTCTAAAGAATGAACTTAATCTGAATTTCCCACAGAATTTATTCCCATTTCCCAAATGCTCTCTTGCTGTGGATTATTTTTTTGCTTCATGACATTTTTATTTAAATGCTTCAAAAGATCTTATAGATGCAAGAGCATGCACAGATGTTGATATATAGAAGGACATTTTATTTTCTCATGTTATGGGTTTTAATTGCTTGTACTAACTCACTGGAATCGTCATTCTATTTTGTTTGTTTGTTTATTTTGCTGAGGAAGGTTTGCCCTGAGCTAACATCTGTTGCCCATCTTCCTCTTTTTGCTTGAGGAAGATTCGCCTGAGCTAAAATCTGTGACAATTTTCCTCTATTTTATATATTGGTCACTGCCACAACATGGCTGCTGACACATGACCAGGACTGGACCTGCACCATTGAAGTGGAGGACACTGAACCTAACCACTAGCCCACAGGCTGGCCTTATCACACTGTTTTTATTTGTGGAAGAAAGAAAGCATCCTCTGAAGGAGGACTCGAGCCCTTTCCATTTGCATTTTTCCTTGGACCTCAGGTAGGCTGACCATCTTTTTTTAACCAAATGGAACATGGGAAACCTCGGTGTTTTGTATTCATAGGTTAGAAAACTGTTACTGACACTGGAGCCTGGGCATCTGATGCTATGTAAGGAAAGTAGAGCCGTTATCATGGGTCCAGCAGCATGAAGCACACTGCTTTGGATTAAGTGTTTATTACCCAGAGTATAAAGGCAGTTGGTAAAAGTGCTACTGGAAGGAACACAGAAATTTAATGAAGAGACTCTGAGGACCCTCTCATCTGTCTATGTAGATTTTTCATATTATTGCAGGTCATGAGTGGGAGACAGAGTCCATAGTGGGAAGAATAATTTAGGGTCAGGTAGACCTGAGCTAAAATTCTTACTTCCCTTCGTATGATATGTGACATTTGGTCAATTATTGAACCCTTCTTGATCTCTGATTTCTCCTACGTAAAATAAGAATAAGCACAATTACATAGAAGCTTGAAAATGAAATGAGTTGAAGTATGTGCCAGGAGAGAAAGTAACTAATAGGTGAGTATCTTTTGATATGATGGATTACATTTGTTGATTATTTAAATTTGGAACAAACTTGCATTCTGGGATAAACTTCTCTAGATCATGATGCATGATACATTTTTAATATATTGCTGGATTTGATTTGCTAATATTGTGTTAACAATTTTTGCATTTATGTTCATGCAAGATTTCAGCTTGTAGTTTTCAGGTGATGTCTTTGGCTTGGTTATCAATGTAACATTGACCCCATAGCATGAATTTATAAATATTTTTTTCCTTATTTTTGTGGAAGTTTGGTTGGGATTGATATAGTTTCTTCTTTAAATGATAGAATTCACCAGTGAAGCTAACTGGATGTATATTTTGAGGAGAATATTTTAAACAACCAATTTTATTTGTTTAATTGACATAGTAATACTCAAATTTTCTACTTCTCTTTTTTGTGAATAAATATTTCTCAAGTTGTTGCCTGCCTTTGATCATTTTTAGTTCTTGAATAACTATTTGAGTAATTTCAATCTATTTTATACTTGTTTCCTGCTTAAGGGAATTACCTGGCTCCTTTGTGATTCCATTGCTGGAGGTAGAGTTCTGAGTTTTAGGATTTAATTTTACACCATTTTTAAAGTTACTGGTTAGTGCCAGACACATGGCAGGAACTTAATAAGTATTAACTTCTTTAATCCTAATATGAATCACTGAATATGGCTATATGTTAAAAAAGAAAAGACAACTTTCAGGTAAGAAATAGAAGTATAACATTGTCACTTTGGACGTAAGTAATGGCAAGATGCCTTCTAAAAAAAACCTTAGAGTTTTGAATAAAGAGACTGAAAATAACTGATTAAATATCTTCAAAAAGATTACCACACTTGGGTATTGACCAAAGTCATTTGATAAAACATCAGTGACAAAAATTCTAGTGAAATTTTCTATCGTTTAATACATCCTGTTCTTTGATCAGCTCTATGTAATTTATGAAGTGGAGCTTAGTAAACTTCTGTTGAATATTATGTCATCCTCATGAGAATGAAGTTAGGCTAAATTTCAAAGCATCTTCACTTGTCTAAGCTTTAAGAAGGCTTTGTTTCTGAGTCTCTGGCCAAACATTTTCTATTTAGTATTACAAATTCAATAAAACACCAAGCAAATTAAAATTGAAGTGTCCTTAGGAACAATTTGGCTATACAAAAGACCTTAATGTACTTAAGATAGAAATGTCAACCAAAGAACTATCACTTGGAGATGGGAATTAACAAAAGTCATTAAAAAAGATGAAGATGAAGAAGAAACGGAAAAAGCTCATATTATTGCCAAGAGTGACTGCTGAGAGAATCTCTACTTATGCAGTTTAGGAGCTTGAACACTTTGAAAGGATGTTTCTTCAGAATCATCTGCTCTTAACAGTTTTTTTCATGGTAGAGCGCAAAATTAATATACAAGATGACCTATATAATGGTTAAATTTCAGAATGATGTAAGCAATGGCTAAAAGTCACTTAGAGTGGTCAAACCTTACAGAATTGCCATCTATTTTCCAGTTGGATATCACTTATTTCACTCATGATTTAGAACTGTTAACCATTGAAAAATATTTTGTTATATACTTGGTCATGTCTAATGTACTAATTCATGACTAATTCAATTTATTAGAAATATCTGCCTAAAATCAGTTTCTTTTCTTTTCTTTTTCTTTTCTGGTGAAGGAGATTGTCCCTGAGCTAACATCTGTGCCAATCTTTCTCTATTTTGTATATGAGATGTCACCACAGCATTGCTCGATGAGTGGTGTGTAGGTCCACACCCGGGATCTGAACAGCAAAGTCCTGGCTGCCAAAGTGAAGTGTGTGAACTTAACCACTGTGCTACCGGGCCAGCTCCTGCCTAAAATCACTTTTGAAATCAAGCAGACAGTGGCTGAAGAGAGAGAGAAAGAGAGGGAGAGAAGGGGAGGGAGAGAGCTAGAGAGAAACTGAAGAAAAAATATATATATAGAGAGAGAAACAGGTAATGACCATTGGAGCGAGAGAGAGAAAGTGATGCGAATATACAAAGAGGTTTGTATTAAAAAATATTTTACGTGGTAGAAATTATAACATAATGAAGTTCTTTTCTATGTAATAAAAAATCTATTCTTGGGGCTGGCCCTGTGGTGCAGCAGTTAAGTTCACACATTGTGCTTTGGCAGCCCAGGGTTCGCCGGTTCAGATCCTTGGTGAGGACCTATGCACTGCTTGTCAAGCCATGCTGTGGCAGGTGTCCCATATACAAAGTAGACGAAGATGGGCATGGATGTTAGCTCAAGGCCAATCTTACTCAGCAAAATGAGGAGGATTGGTGGCAGATGTTAGCTCAGGGCTAATCTTCCTCAAAAAAAAAAAAAATCTATTCTTAAGGAAAGTCTGTTGAAAAATTATACTTTCCAAAATATGTTATTTATTCTTTTGCAACATTTTATTTTTATATTTGCTCAAACAGATAAGGTAAGATGAGGTGGAGAATGTTATAAAAAATGTAAAAATGACTATTTGTCTCATTTATCTGATTATAATGTTATAATTAAAGAAATTCCTATCACTTTCCATAGTTCTAATTAGTCCCTTTCTGAACTTGCTTTCTCCATGATGTTCCTACTATATCTTTTTTTAGCTTAATTTTGCACATTTGCTATCTGTCCTTATGATGTTCTTTAATTAGTATATCCTGGGTGGCAACGTTATTGATGAAAAATGTTATAATTCTGTGAAATTTGAGGTTTATTGTTCTAGTTTTTCATCTTTCCTTGTTTTCCCAATGCCAAAGCCAATGATTTCTTCTAACATTTTAAATATGTTGATCCAACTGTTCCTAAGGCTGGCAACTTGAGAAAGACAATTCATCTATATGTATTAATCAAAATAACATCAATTTGGCTGAACTTTTTGTTTGCTCCACTCAAGAAACAAAGAATTATGAAAGCAAAATAAATGGATTTGTATTCTGACATTTAGTATCTCTAAGAGCCTAATGTTTGGAAAAAATCATGAGAGTAGCTTTAGGAAAACAGAATTCTCCAACAACATATTAAACATGAATATCTATTTTGAATATCGATGTACTTTTCTTACAAGTAGTATATGAAAGAGCCCAAGAAACAAAGAGGTTATAAGAAAATGAGATTTTCATTTCTGCTCATTTTATGGCATTTTCTCCAGTGAAGCCAGAATTTAGAAATTAAAAATAAGATAGAACATTTCTCTTCAATTAAATGGTATTCATGAAGGAGATCTTGTCAAGATGGCGGCGTAAGCAGACTCTGAACTCATCTCCTCCCACAAACACAGCCGGGTTACAAATGCTTGTGGAAAAATCACCCTGGGTAGAAAATTGAAAATTGGATAAAAAGAACCCCCACAACAAGGGACAGTGCTGACTGAGGAGGAAGAGGCAGAAATTCCTTCTGGAGAGATAAATGGTATTCAATTGGTCCTTTTTTATCTCTTACATTGAATGATTCATTGTTCCCTCTTGAATCTGGCACTTGATGGGTTACACAATTAGGAGCCAGAAAATGTGCATTTTGAGGTGTAAGGCAATAAAAAAAAAATAAGTAAATGCGATATAAATGTGCTTTAGAAACCAAATCATTCTACAGACTCCTACTCAAATCTTGAAAATGTATAATTTTCCTCCTATGTACACATTAAGGAACAACTTCAAATCTAATATCGTATCTATGTCAAAAATGTGCCTTTAGTGGAGAAAAGATACTTTAATTAGATGTGTTATTACTTATATATTTACTTTGTCTCTTCCCTCACCATATTCTAAGTGGAATTGAAATTACACTCCCTAATGTTGGAAATTGAAATATTTTATAACTTTAAAACATTTAAAATGTACCACAAGAGTTTTAAAATTTCTGGATACCTTGGTCATTAACATGTAAATCACTGTCTTAATTAGAACACCATCTAATGAAACATCTTTCAAGGTACATTCTTAAGTTTTTTTGAAGATAATTAAAATTACCAATTAGATTTGGGTTTCAATTTCTGGTTGCCTGGAAAAGACCTTTTAAAAGCAGCCATGCTACACGCCCAGCCCCGCTGCACACACTATTTCTGTCTTAATCTTGTAAAAGCTAAAAAAGAGAAACAGTGTTGAAGATCAAATGTTCTCAATGCTTAACCTATAAAAACTAACAAGAACTATTGATGACTGTCTATGGTATTGAAAACTGGATTGAACTGAGCAGTGGTTTACTGCTTGACAGGCAGAATAATGACCAAACACAAGAGGGAGGTTTCTTTTTGTAAATTCCCCAGTTTAGAACCTAGCTGTTGATTTTCACTAGCTCTGAAACTGCTGTTAATTCCTAGCTTGGATGCAAACTCAGCCTGGGGGAATTTATTCTGCAATCTTGCTCCCTTAGTCCTGCATTAGAGCTCTTTACCAGCAATATTGAGGCTAGCTTTCCTGGGTTGGTTTTGGTACATTTCTATCCAACCTCACCTTGACTTGGCCACACTCACCCAGGGACAGAGGCCCCCCAAAACAGGAATACTTTAATCTCTTCCTCTTATCTAATAATAATTAATAAAGATTGAGCACTACTTGTGCCAGATTGAGAACTAAGGGCTATAGAAGCTTTCTTGACTTCATTTAGTCCTCATCACAACCCCATGAGGTAGCCGCATTTACTACTGATGAGGAAAATGAGGCCTGGGATACTTGTTAGAAAGTCATCCCAAGTGGTAAGCGTCAGAGTCAAGATTCGAACTCAAATTAGTCTGAATCCAAAACCAATTCTGTTAACCACTGCTCCATGCTGCCTCCATCAGGGCCACAGTATCAAGAAAGGAGTTCCTCCCTTCTATACGAAAATGAAAACGATCTCATGTATTCTAGCCATGGCTTTACAGAATGTCTTATTCTAGTTGCAGACTCTCCAGCATACAGACACATCTAATCCATTTTATCACCACATTTCTTTGTCCGTCATTTGCTGAATCATCTACTGCCTCTTTCTTGCAACTTCCTTCACTTCAAAGCCCCAAGTTTTTGTTCAGGAACTCTCACAAAATAGTTAATTGCAGATCATCCCCCCTGCAGATCATCCCTTTTTCTCAAGGCTGCTTAGTCTGATATTGCCTTTCTTTGCTTCTTATCCTTGGGCTGTTTCATCCCTAGAGACTAAAGATCAAAGTTATGGACAATTCCTTGATCTTCCTCTGTAGAGTTTCTGTTTCAGCCTGTGTAAGACTATTGGTGAGACAAAAATGGACAGTAACTTAAAGATATTTAAGACAACGGATGAAAAGAAAGGAAGAAAGTCTTAAAATATTACAGTACTAAACTTAACAGATAATTATCCATCACAGACTTTACTACTAAAAAGGTGACAAAAGATCATGTAATCTTAGCACCTTTATTTATTTTATAGGTGATGAATTTGGAGTCCAGAGGGTGTTACTAATTTGTCTAAGATTTCTGGGCTAGTTAATGCTAGTTAGTGGCAAATCTGGGGTAGCCTCCTAGATTCAAATGTCTTTTCTATTATATCACACTACTTTCTTAACTTATTTCCACTGATTTGGTAACATTTATTTATCTATCTATCCGTCCACCCATCCAATCTATAACAATAATTCAGGGCATATTTGTCAATGATATGCTATGTGCAAAGCAATGCACTATAAGCTTGTAAGAGAAACAGATATAAGTGTAATATGGTCTTTATACTTAACGATCTGGCAACTATATATGATCCAAGACACAGACACATATGAGTAACTAATATTGTAAATATTGATACATTAATTCACTGTGTACATCAATAAGCAATTTCATTGATATGAGAAGAAGATAAAGCACTTGCTTTGTATAACACAACTTTTGTGACAAAGTAGTTGTTCATCTAGTCTATGAAGTCTAGAGAAAGGAAAAACTAAATGAAACTAACAGGTTCCTGGGCAGGAAGCATATAGTAGGGGTCCTCAAAGGAAAATTTCCAGTCTACGAGCTCAGCTGGGGAAGCGTCTGATTCTAGGCTGACCATCATGTACTTGAGCCAAGCTGAGATCCAGAAGAGGGTGGCAGAGATAAGCAGAGTTGAAGTGACAGCCAGGGTCATTCTGAAAGTTCAATATGAACTCACGCAAGCGTGTATGTACTTGAACCAGATGTCCAGGAGGAAGAAGTTTTGGTTTTTGTTTCTGTTTTTGTTTCTAAGCCACGCCCTGGGTAGGGATTAAAGATAGGGAACTAAGAAAGTGGCTCAGGTAGCCTGATGTATTTATTCCTTGGAATATTCAGTGAAAGTGAGTGGCTTCAACATCATGGCAATTTAAGAGTTCCTGGCACCACTGCCTTTGAGTACATTGTAGCAGAATTACTATTTTCAAATTTTTTTGGAAGTTGGGACATGGGCTAAATTCATTTTGTGATGTGAATCAGAAACTCATCAGTAATTGAAAGCTCATTAGAAATAGTGAAATGAATTACTAGGGGACTTGTTATTGGTGTAAAAACTTACAAGGATGTGTGCATCTCTGAATGACCATGCATTAACATGCTAGTCTACTCCATTAAGGTGGTGTGAACTATCCAAATATTGGTCCAATGATACAACTGTCTGACATGTAGCATGATCTCTTGCCATAAAATAAGTGATTTAAAGATTTTTCTTAGAGTCTGTATTCTTTTCTCTCATCAGTTTAAATGAGGTCAAAACATTAGTTGAAAAGTTTAAGAGGCAATCATTCAGATATCATGTCTACTTTAAACAAAATTTTGAGGTGGTTAATTTAATTAACTATTTTATGTATTCATGATAGACCATTAGACTAAGAACACAGTCTTATTTCAATTTTGTCAGCTGTCCTGCATATATTAAGATTTTATGGTCCTGCTCTATAGAGATTGTAGGTTTCACTTAACCTAGAAATTCTTACCCATTTGTGGTTCTGGACACTTAAAAACATGATAAAAAGCTACGGATCTGCTACCCCATCAGAATGAATAGATGTAGAAATTCACAGACGAAACAGACTTAGGGCTAAAGGCTCTGAAATGTTGCTTGATTCTGGTTTAAGAACCTCTGATCAAGGTTTTCGGAGAATGCCTTCACCCAGGACAAAGAGTTGTACCTGTATTGAGGGAAAGGGAAAAACAAACAAGCTGACCTGATTACTTTCCCTTTTAAGAGAAGAACTGAAAGTGACAGATAGTAATTAGGGCTAATTTAATTAAAAGCCTATTAAACAATATAAATTTAATAATTATTTCTCATATACATGGTTGTATTAGTAAGGGTCATCTATTCTTATGCTGAAAAAATAAACTCCAAAATCTTAGTGACTGACAGGACAGAGATTTGCTTCACACTTATGCTGCACAAGATAAAGAGGCTTTACTCGGAGGTCCAAGGGGATGACAGCTTTGCTTGTCTTGTAGTTACGTCACCAGGATACAGTGTCCTGGCTTACGGCAGTGAGGAAAGAGAAACTGGAGAATTGCACATAGATTTTTCACTGTCTCAGCCAAGAAGTGGCAAATATCACTTTCAACTACATTTCATTGGCTATAAATATTCACATGAGCAGCCACAACTACAATGAAGTCAGGGACGTGCAGTTCTTCAGGGTGCCTAGAAGGAGCGAGTAAGTGGATATGGTTACACGTGAGAAGTCCCCAGTAGTGATGCAAGAAGCAAAAACAGGCATCGTTTCCCTTCTCAAGGTATCTACCCAAGAGGATGACTTCACCTAAAAGGTTACTACCAAGCTAATACAATTTAAGATTATAAAAACAACAAGAACAACGACAAATCGTAGGGTGAATATATGTTTTGGGAGACGTTGCGGAAGAAATCTAGTTGAACATTGTTCAGGAAAATTAAACTGTGTCAGTGTAGTTGGCAGCTTTGCTTGATGAACAAAGCTGACACTGATGGACCCCACACTTCAACTCACAGGCAGCTCTTTTCTGGGGCCGTCTTTGAATTGGTGACATTCAAAGTCAAGCTTTTCCTGTTGTTGTACTTAGGATGTCAGGCTTTGAGAAAGTCAAGAATTACAAATCACAAGATGGCAAGTTTTTTCTTTTCTTTTTTTTCTGGTGTTGTTCATTTATTAAAACAATGTTCTGACGTAATACATGATGCCAGAAAGAAATATCATAGCTGCATCAAAATTCAGCAATATGCTGTGAATTTGCAACTTTTGCTATTCCAAGTGTTTTGGCACCAGACTTCTTAATGAGCCCAATGAATAACAAAAAAGTGTCAAGAAAGAATAATGCTTACCATTTAAGGAATAATCCACTGTATTTATTCCACTTCTCTGAAGTGGCAGGAAGAAAGCTCACCACAGACCACATATATACATATACTCTTATGGGGATCAATAGGTACCATTACTTCCCATTTATCTAGGAATTAGATGCCCAGCAGTTCAGCCTTCTTGAATGTACATGTGAAGTGTGCAGAAATGAACTCCAAGTGGTGAAAAAATTAGTTATCACAAGGCTCACATAATAGGAAGTAGTTCTTAGACTGTCTCCTATAATCCTAGAAGAAACCTTAATTTCAAGTTTGGCTAGTCTTTTCTACAATTCACAGCAAACAGGAGTTGGGAATGCAATGAAGGGAGAAAACGATGCTAGGCTAACACAGTGACAAATAGGACAGAGAAAGAAGTTACAGTTAATTGTGATTAAAGTCTATCAGTGACGTTGAAAGTAACACTAAAATCCCACTTAAACCAGATAAAACAATTTATTGAATTATGTAACTAAAAAGACCAGTGGTATGTGTGTATATATATGTATGTGTGTGTCTGTGTGTGACGTCTTTTTTATACATTCATCCATCAATGGACACTTAAGTTGTTTCCACATCTTGGCTACTGTAAATAATACTGCGATGAACTTGGGGGGTGCAGGTATCTTTTCAGAATGGAAAACTACTTAGCCATGAAAAAGAATGGAATCTTGCTATTTGCAACAACATGAATGGACCTTGAGTGCATTATGTGAAGTGAAATAAATCAGACAGAGAAAGAAAAATATCATATGATTTCTCTGATTTATGGAATCTAAAAAAACCAAAACTAACAAATAAAACAAAACAAAACAAAAACAAGCTCGTAGATATAGAGAATAGATTGGTGATTGCCATTGAGAAGGGGGGAATGGGCAAAGGGGGTCAAAAGGTACAAACTCCCAGTTATAAAATAAATACCATGGGGATGTAATGTATAGATGGTGACTATAGTTAATAACACTGTATTGCATATTTGAAAGTTGCTAAGAGAGTAAATCTCAAAAGTTCTCATCACACGAAAAAAAAATTTGTTACTATGTATGGTGAGGAATGGTAACTAGACTTATGGTAGTGATTCCTTCCCAGTGTATACAAATTCCAATCATTATATTGTACCCTTGAAACTAATATAATGTTATATGTCAATTATACCTCACTAAAAATAAACAAAATAAAAATAAAAAAATAAAAAGACCAGTGGTACAGTGGCCTTCAGTATGGTTCAATAAGGACATCAGTTCTATAATCCTCTTAGCTCTATGACACTGTGCTTGGTTTCGTCCTTCGGCTGGCTTTTCATAATCCAGAAATATGGTGCCACTGGTGTACTTCATCATTCGCATTTGGTGCATGTGGAGAGCTTCTTTCTGATTTTGGATGTCTGAACCAATCAGTCAGGATAGTGTTAAACCCTGGCAGTGTCATGCCTGAAACAGTGATTATGGCAAAAGGAATGGAATTACCCTGATTGGCCATCCCCCTGGCACTGAGAGAAAGGACAAAGCTACCCTCCTACTCCAAACAACACGGCTGCTGTTCCAAACACGTGTTAAAACAATATCAAGGAAAAAATCTTAATGTCAACAACTAAACGATAGCATGCAAGTATAAAAAATAGACCGAAAGAATGGTGACACATGGTAGTGTGACCACTTCCTCTATAGAAAAACCTGTTCATTTCAATAGCTTCTTATTTATTACAGCACCATCCAATAATTAACACATAATGATGGCATGAGACAGCAATGGAATGTGAAAGTATATTCTATATATTCTTTTTAGAGACTATGTTTTCTCATGTGCTAGTTTTAAGTATAAGTTTCACAAGATATAGGAATGATTAACTGGATCTTTTTTTTTTTTCACTCTTCAACTACATATTTGACTTCATTTATGTGGCAGTGAAAACATGAATAGTCTTTGAGAAGAGTCCTTAAATTTCTATGGAGAAAGGATGCTGCATTTTCAGAAAGTCAGAGCGTTGGACTTACATTGAGAGAATTCTTATTGAGAAGGCAGACTGGAAAGCTGCAGTGATGATGCATAATGTTTCTATACATCCATATGGCCCTCTTATCACTGGAAAACAGCCATCATAGTGAGACAAAAGCCTCAATGCATTTTTCACTGCAAGCTTAACTCTTTTTGAGGGAAGACATTAATTACAAATCTTTTTCCTTCAAGTAATACAAGGTCAGGTTGGTGTGGCCTTGGGTTATCATTCGCTGAGATATGAAAAGAACACCAGAATGCCACAGGTAACAGTATCAGTTGGGGTCCTTCTAGGAAACAGATGGTGCCCTCTACTTGATTAATTTGTGGAGCGTTTAATACAAAGAATATTCGTAAAGCTATGGTCAGCGTTTAGAAAGCTCACAGGGATGGCGAACTCACCCTGGAGCTAAGAACAGCAGGGATTATTAACACTCCCAGGTCTAAAGAGACAAATGGAGGGAGCAGTTACTGGGCGGAGAGGACCCTCTGATAAGACTATGACCTTGGTTCCAGGGTCACACTGGGCCCATTGTGAGCCCCTAGGGAGGAACCAGGAGAAACAACATCCCAACCTCATTCTCCCCTCTCCCACACACAGCTCCTGTAATGACCTGCATTTACTGATTCCAACCAAAATTCTGAGGGCAAGAGACCATAGAGGGTGAGCATCGTGAACACAGGGCAGGTGGGCAAGGGTGGGGAATGGAAATGATGGCCCAAATAATGGTTATCTAGCACAGAAAACTTCCTTGCTTTTCCAGCTGAAAAGTGACGTTTCTGTGGTCAGAGAATTCAGTTTGATTGAGGAGAGCCTTCTTCAGAATAATAGGATGCATATCAAATTTGCTTGAATAATAATGCAAATGTTACATATTAATATCTTCACTCTGCACTGATCCCTATGCCATTCTAAGTAACATCATGAACTGGTCTGGTTCTTGTTACTCAACAGTATGATTCCCATAGAAATAAAAATCTTCAGACCTCTAGTCTCTTGGTGGTTGTGGTAAAAGCAGAAAAATGTTGCCCTAGAGTCTAACTAATGGTGTACCCTTAAATGACATTAAGTGACAAGCCAATGACCTTTAAATGATTCAAACTAATGAGGTGGGGCAAAGGATGAAGGGGAAATTGACATACTAAGCGTTTTCATAATGCTGACTTCTGTGTTCACCGTTAGCAAAGAGAGGAAAGTTTGAGAGGCAATCTCAAACATGGGTAATCACAATATATAATATATAATAATGATATTGTGAGAAACGGTAGTGGCATGCACTCTATGAA
This sequence comes from Equus quagga, assembly GCF_021613505.1. Taxonomy (NCBI): domain Eukaryota; kingdom Metazoa; phylum Chordata; class Mammalia; order Perissodactyla; family Equidae; genus Equus; species Equus quagga. Next base: position 25,307,753 of record NC_060286.1, read on the forward strand.
GGTTTAATGCCCCATTGAATGAATAAGAAAATGGACTGAGGTTAATGTAGATGTGACTTTCCATCAGATCATATAGGCAGGGAGAGAGTTCATTATTATTACACTGGCGGTGACAATGTGAGGCTAGCTTCAAAGAGTTCAGCTGATGGAGGGGAACACCAATATCTGTCTGCATCTCTCCAGGGCTCCTGATACTTGCTGAATCACCTTTTATCATTGTACTTGCAGGAATTGTTTCTAAATGGACAAAGGAATTGGTGTGAAGTGAGGAGAAAAAGACTTGTCGACACTTCTCCAGATGGTTCCAGTGAGCAGGATCGTACTCTGTATTTTGTGGGACATCATGAGAACTTCTGAAACAACTCTTCAATACATACTCTAATATTAGGAGGATTGGAGCTTCTCTGAAACCATATTAAGAAATCCAGAGCAGACAGTGAAAGAATATATTTTTGTCAAGTTCAGCAACTGTGGAAAAATAGACTGTTGTAGATCATATACGCAAAAAGAAATAAAAATGCTCTTTGAAAAATATGAGTAGTTGCTCAACTTTACTCCTAATAAGTGAAATGCAAATTAAAACTATGCTGCACAACCAGAGGCACTCACAGCTAGAATCTACAACTATGTACTGGGGGGCTTTGGGGAGAAGAATTAAAAACAAAAAAAGAAGATTGGCAACAGTTGTTAGCTCAGGTTGCAATCTTTAAAAAAAACAACCTATCCTGAAGTAATTATTTCTATGTAACTGGTAAAAATTTGAAAGCTTGATGACATACTTTACCAGTGAGGCATGGAGAAATGACATTCATATATTGCTTGGTTTTGGTGATGGGAAGAATGCAAAATGGCACAGCATCTATGAAAGAGAATTTGCCTACATCTACCAAAATTATAATTAATTTATCTTGTGACGCCCAATCCCAGACCTAGGAATATAAATTGAAGATGCTATTCTGCAAATATTCACAAGATTATTCTCTGGTGTTATTTGCAATAGCAAAATATTGATAGCTTCAATGTCCAACTAGAGGAGTCTTTCTGAATAATCTCTGATATGTTAATACAATGGATAATTTTGCTGCTGAAAAATATTAAGAAATCTTTATAAATTGATATGGAGTGATTTTGATTTCTCAGATACATTGTTAATTTAAAAATTCAAAGTCCAAAAAAGTCTACGCTACCTTTTGCAAGTGAAAGGTGAAATTCCAGTTTTGCTTATTTAGGGGGAAAAAAAAACACTTAAGGATAAAAGGAAACTGTTGAAAACGTCACCAATGAGGAGTGAGTGGAACTAGCTTAAAAGGGATAGGGGTGGTGGTGAGATATACTAGCCTTGAATCATGTAAATATTTTATATCTTTACAAATTAAATTTAAAAGAATGAAAAAATAATACCCTAAAATTAAATATAAACAAAAGCAATTAAGTATCATGTATACAGTTAGGATATCTAACTGTATCAAATTGATAATGTAACCACTCAGCAAAAAAAAAAAATTCAAGTAAATTTTGATCACAGTATTTTTACCCTCCACAATTAGTGGGCTATAGTCTAAGGACGTAAAGAATTACAAAAAACTCTTGAAGTTTCTTTATTAGGCTTGGTTTTGGTAATGAGACTGATGTTTATGAAACCACTTGTGTGTATTGGGTAGAGCCAATAAGGAAATACACTGATGTTCTTTGGGATTATGTTTCTCACTGGGTAAAGGAAGATACAATGGAATAGGAGAAAGAGAGAAAGAATCCTGTGGCTTTGGATTTAGATTAGTGAGATTAGTATAAACTTATTATATGATAAATAAATCTAAATCCATCTATCCATCTGTCTATCTATCCATTTATTTATTATCTAATTATCCAGCTACTGAAAAAGCCTAGAAACAATGATACCCCAGAACTAACAAACACTCTTAGCATTTAGAACTTGATTTCTAAATACCATTCTCAACTAAAAGGAAAGAGAGCCATGTGGGAAATGGGTGATTACAGGTCTATGGCAGGGAAGGTATAAGGGGAGCTTGTAATCATTTTGAGCTGGAAATCCAGGAAGTGCTCAGAGATTAAGAGGAAAAAAATTAGAAGGCATACATCTAGCTTGAAGGGGGAATCACTGGCCAAATTAGGGACAGTTTGAGCATCAAACAGCATAATGATGTCAATAGATTATAACTCATTAAATAAAAAAATAATCCGTGAGTTCATAGTGATACTAAAAGAGAAGGGAAGAATATATCTCTTCTTCACAGAAGGATGCTGGCTAATAAGGGTAGAAGGAATGATAGAATTAACAACACTTTAATAATTGTTTCAGGCAAGGACCCTAAACAGATGTTAAAACTATTAGGTAAAAGGTAGTTGTGGGACAGGAACCATGGATCTGTAATTAATTCAAAAGAGGAAGAGTAACTTTACAATACAGAGTTGTGGCAAACACCATCAAATTCAAGAGATCAAACTCAGCATCAATCAATGATTGTTCAAATTAACATCAAATACCTCATAATATGATGCAAACACTTTTGAACTGTTCTCAGCCAAATTGGTTAATTTCAATTTCTTCACTTGGAAAAAATGAATAAATCTAAATTTTAGGATATTCTGCAAGAAAATGGACCTGAGTTCTTCAAGAATGTTAACGTTATATAGAAGAGAGGCTAGGGAGTGTTCTAGATTAAAGATGGCTAGAGAAACCTGGCAATTTAATGCTATGAACCATTTGTGTTTGAATCCTGGATTTACGAAAAAAAAAGCTAGAAGCCATAAAATACATTTTAGGGAAAATTAGGGAAATGTGCATATGGTTAGTTCATAATATAATGTTATATATCCATATTATATTCCTTGGATGTGACAAATTATTGTGGTTATTAAGAATAGTAATCCTGTTTTTATGAGATACTGAAACTTTTAGGAGTGAAGTATGACATTCACAACTTACTTTAAAATATTTTTCCAAAAAATTGTAGTTGGATAAATTGAAGTAAAAAGGAGAAAGAGGAGGAGCCCAGAAGGGAAGGAAAGAAAGAAGGAAGGACGAAAAGAATGTGGCACAATGCTAGCATTTGGTGACTCTGGGCTCTGAGATTATAGTGTTCATTGCAGTATTCTTTTAACTTTTTGTTGTTGGAAATTTCTCAAAATAAAGTTTGGGGAAAAAGGAACACAGACACACACACACGCACACACATGGATTGGGGGTCTTTGTTAAGCACTACCATCCATCCCTATGAAGATTTTACCTGTATGCAAAATTTGTCTTCAATGTTTCATTGACAGAAGTATGGAGGAACACAAGCTCAAAGGAGCATGGAGCTTAATGCAATAGTGTCTGAGGCCCAGTTCCCAGGATTGGAGCTGAGGCTCAGGATGAGGAAAGGCTAGGATGACATTAGGCTCCTTCATTGCTGCTGCTGCTTCCGTCAGACCCTGTGCCAAACCTCTCTGATATGGGATGAATTTACTTTCTCATATTCTTACATTTAAGTATATCTCTTTTAAGCAGGTAATACACTGTGTACAGAGGTTTGTGCTCTCAGAAATCTTCTATTGTGAAGGATGGATATAATAAACACAAATAATTGTTTTATAGGGTGGATTAAATAGACGCCTTTAAGGAGGTACATGCTTTGTTTGAAATTCTAAGAGGGAGGAAGGAACAATTGTTTCCAAATAGAAGTGAATGAACTGTGCCTTGAATGATGAGAAACATAGATAAATTAAAATGAGAGAGAGGTTTATACCAGAATTAGAGCCCTGTGAGCAAAGACATAAAAATGCTATGTATTTTGAGAATACCCAATTATAACTGAATTTAACACACGTATGAAAGGGCCAGTGTAATGCACCACGGCTAGGCCTGCTGCAGACTTACAAGTATGTACTGTATCATAGCAAGACTTTCTTATTGGATAGAATATCAAATGAAAAGCTGGAGCTGCGCTTTGCTTATCTTGACCGTATTAAAAGCAGAGAGCCCGTGACTTTCAACAGGGATGTTTTTTGCCTCTGCCAGGGCTGCGCTGAACGCTGATCTTCCAGCACAATTGAAGATTTAGGGAAGCGTGGTGCGTTATATCTACTCGTTTGTGTTTTTATCTAGTTACACTCTTTGCACTGCTTACTTTCTGATTGATAGTAAACTAAAGTGAAAATAACTTCTATTCGAGTCAAGGTCATTATTTTTGCCAACCTTTGTGGTGTGGTTTATTTCAATCATGATCTAAGTTCTGGAGACAAAAAGATGTACATTAGACATGGATCTTGATCCTGCAGCATTTTTACTATTCATTGAAACCACTGGCTTATCACATATACTCATTCCTGTCTTCTGCATTTTAATCTCAATTCAAATTCTTTTTGAGCTTTTTCCCCGTGTACAAAACAGTGTCTTTCTAAATTTTTCACATCAGAAGACCAATAAAACAGAGGCATAAGTATATTTTTTATATTAATAAAAGATATGTGTATCTATATTGCTCTTCTTTAATAAATTAATAGATAAAATTGTATGTTTGAAAAATTAATAAATACTTATACATAAAACTCTCTGTTAAATATTCAGTGAATAACTTTATCTTTCCCCCACAAGCAATACTAAGCCTGGGATAATTAAAGGCTTTGGGTAATGACAAAACTCATGTTTCCAATGCCTCGATCAATCAGTCCCTGGTATTCTAGAGTCCTAACACTTTTTTCAGAGTCCTGCAGGCTCATGCCCCTTCTAGTTATTTTCCATATTGCTGTTTTCTTTGTTTTTCCTTATTTTCCCTCTGACTATCTATTCTCTTGAAATGTTTGAATAATTTTATCCTCAAGTGATTGCAATTCTTTTATTTCATGGTTTTTCATTTTCTAAGTTCTCCCAAAGTTGGCTTTGTGTTTTCAACTTTGTAGTATCTGTGAAAAATGTTGGAAGAATTTTCTCCATGGCTGCTAAAGGCTATTGGGAAATGCCAGCCTAAGTGGCTGTTGAAGATAATCCTCTCCCACTGACTCACCCACATCCCAAATCAAGACGGGCATCTTTCTATTCTCCTTCTTCAGCTTAAATCTCTGCTAATCTCTCAGAGTTTGAGTTGGCTCTTCTCTTCTTTACTCAAAAACAAGTAGTTACCTGGTCTGGGTGGGAGTGGAGATTGATTTGAAATAGACGTAAGAAAACACTTTGAAGTGATGGGAATGTTCTAAAACTAAATTGTGATTGTTGGAGAAGTTCATTGAGAGACATGACTGCTGGTTGAACCTCAAGCTGGACCTGGGCTTTTAGCGGCTGCTCACCCACTCACCGCTCCTTGGAATGTGAGTTCTGCCCACTGTTCCCACGCTGGGAGCTGTATTCAAGGACCGACCTTGAGTGAGTAAGGTGTGGTTGAGACCATCTGGAGGGTATATGTGACTGAACCCAGTTAAGGCCTCTGTAGAAACTTTGAAGATTCTAGCTGATGGAGCAGAGATCTACTCATCGTTCAGTCATCCAAGACAAGCCTCGTATGTAAGTTCCTTTGCTTATTAATCCTGTCACCTACCAATCTGGAGTGGTCTACATCCTCTTTCTTTAGCCTCTCCTTGCCCTCCATGTATTAGGGCCAATTTCAGATTTGAGCTGGGAAATGCCCAAGGTTGTGACCCAACTGTAGTGATGGTTGCATAACTATAAATTTACTAAAAATTATTTAACTTCATATATAAAATGGGTGAATTTTATAGTATGTAAATGATACCTCAAGAAAGCATTTAAATTTTTGACGTTCCCGTAATCTTGGGGTCATCTGGACCATCAGTGCAAAATTAATTCTCCTTTGTGTCTACTAAGCAAGATATCTAGTGGTTTATCTAAATAGTCCAGAATCCCCAAGGTGAGATGTAGCTTAGCTCTCCACAGTAGAAAAAATGGATAAATTCAAAGTGTAAACCAAGCAGGACTGGATTGAGGCTTGAGTACTCCTGGAAAAATATGATGCTATGTAAGTTGAGAATATTCACTTGATTTCTATTGGCTGGTAGAATTTGTATAAAATTGGAATGAAATATTCCTTGTAATCTCAGCTGTCACTAATGTATTTTTTGAGGCAAGAATTTAAATGTTAGATTCAATTCCTTTGAATGTTATAAGTGTATTCAGGCTTTCTGTTTTGTTTTCTTTTTTTCCTAGAGTTAGTGTTGGTCTATTTTCCTAGAAATTTATCTATTTTATCTACATTTAAGTGTTATCAGCATATGTCCTATCTTTAAAATAGTTACTGACTGTACCTTTATACTTCCTTTTAAAAATATTCGTGATATTTTTCCTTTGGACATTCTCTAGTTTTTCTTGATGAATTTTGCCAGAAATTTTATTAATAAACAGAAGAACCAACTTTGGCTTCTACTGATGGACTCTTTATTAATCTTCGTTTTTGTGTTCTTTTATTTTTGCTTGTTAGTTTCTCCTTCCTTCTACTTTATTTGAGTTTCTCGGGTATTACTTCTCTAATTTTTTAATTATGTTACTTACCTTTTTAAACTATCTAGTCAAAGCATTCCTTTAAATACTGTTTTAGGTGCATTCTCAAAGTTTTGTTATGGAATATATAAATCGAAGTTTAGTTCTGAATGTTTAAAGTTTTCTATATCACTTGTTCTTTGATCTTTGGGTTACTAGAAGTGTGATTTTTAACTTCCATACTTACATTTGTGCTTTCTTTTAAGTTTATAATCTTCTTGTTGATATTTAACATAATTGCACCCTGGTAACAGAATATAATTTGTCCGATACAGATTTTTTGAAATAGGTTGAGATTCACTTTATGGTATAGTAAATGTTTTTATATTTATGGTGTAGTAAATGTTTTTATAGTCATGTTTTACCATATCACATGTGTGAAGAGAAAACATATTCTCTAATTATTGGATGTATGATTCTATATACACATGCATTTAAATAAAGCTTTTAAATTGTGTTGCTCAAATCTATATGTTTACAAGTTTACTGACTGTTTGATTTATCAATATTTGAGAGGCAAGTTTAGAAATTTCTCACTATAATTGTAGATTTGTCCATTTTTACCCTTAGTGCTGTAGATTTTTCTGCTTCATATATTTGAGGCCTCTTAATTAGATACGTACAAATTTAGAATTTGTATCTTCCTAATAAGTTGAACCTGTTATCATTATGTAATGGTCCTCTTTATTTATACTCTTTCCTTAAAGTCTTTTTGGTTCAAAATAATATAGCTACCACAGCAATATTTTTGTTAGTATTTGTCTAGTATACCTTTTTCTATCATTTTACTTCCAAACATTTCATGTTCTTATGTTTTATGAGTTTTTTTCTCTCTCTCCACACACACACACACACACACACACACTCAAATGTGTAATCTAATCTGAAAATCTTTATTTCCTGCCTCACCAGTTTAGTTCATTAATATTTAATGTGATTTCTATTATTTTTGGATTTCGTAATACTACCTTAATTTGGACTTTCTAAATATCTCATTTTCCTATGCTTCTCTTTTCTTTTTCTTTTCTATGTTATTGACTTTATTATTGGTGTTTAGTAATCTCAGTTTTTCCTGCTCTGCTGAGTTCACAGTATTGTTTTAGTGATTACCCTTGAAAACTTACCATTTATACTTTGAAGGCTCTAAAGTAAATCAATATTTAGTTTCCTCTCCAGAGTAATGCATGATATTAGAACTGCAATTGTGATCGTTCCGTCTCCCTAATCGGTAGGCTATTCCATTCTATTACTCTGTTTCTGCCATTTTTAAGCAAACAAATTAGACACGAATATTACTGTCGTCGATAAAGTTTAGATGTATCTCATCTCTATCAATTTCTTTGCTGATCAATCCTTCCTGCACTGCACACCTTATTTCTGAGATCATTTTTCTTTTTCCTAACATTCCTTTCGTGAAGATATGTTGGTGGCAAACTCACTACTTTATTTTATTTTTTTGTAATCTGAAAATTGCTTGACTTCATCTGTATTCTTAACATAATTTTGCTAGATATAAAATTTTGAGTTAATATTCTTATCCTTCATTACTTTGGATATATCACTCTACCATCTTCTAACACTTATCGTTCCTGTTGAAAATTAAGTTTTCGTTGTCCTTTGTAAATGATTTGTCTTTTCTTTTGAGCTACTGTTAAGAATTTGTAATTTCTTTGATGTTTTGCACTTTTATTACGATGCATTTATTTATAAATTTCTTCTTATATATTCTTCTTGGTATACACTGTGGGTTTTTTTTGTCGAAGTATGATTGACATGTAATGTTATGTTAGTTTTAAGTATACAACAATAATAATTTGATATTTCTATATATTGCAAAATGATCACCACAATAATCTCGTTGACATTTGTCACCATACATAATTACAAAAAAGCTTTTTTCTTGTCAAGAGGGTTTTTAAGATCTACTCTCTTAGCAGCTTTCAAATATGCACTACAGTATTATTAACTATAGTCATCATGTTGTACATTGCATTCCCATGACATTTATTTTGTAACTAAAGGTTTATATCTTTCACACCCTTCACCCATTTTAACCACCCCCTACCCCTTGCCTCTGGCAATCACCTATTTGTTCTTTGTATCTATGAATTTAGTTTTTTTGTTTGTTTTAGATTCCACATATAAGTGAAATCATACAGCATTTGTCTTTCTCTGTCTGAGTTATTTCACTTATCATAATGCTCTCAAGGTCCATCCATGTTCTTGCAAATGGCAAGATTTCATTCTTTTTTATGGCTGAATAATATTCCATTGTGCATGTATATATACCACAATTTCTTTATCCATTCATTTGTTGATGGACACTTATGTTGTTTCCATATATTGAATATTGTAAATATTGCTGCAATGAACATGGGAGTACATATATCTTTTCAAATTAACGTTCTTCTTTTCTTTGGATAAATACCCAGAAGTGGAATTGTTGGATCATATGGTAGTTCCATCTTTAATTTTTGAGGAAACTCCATACTATTTTCCACAGAGGCTGCACCAATTTACATTCTTACCAACAGTCCAGAGCGTTCCCTTCGCTCCATATTCTTACCTATGCTTGTTATTTCTTGTCTTTTTGATAATAGTGATTTTAACAGGTATGAGGTGATGTCTCATTGTAGTTTTGAATTGCATTTCTCTGATGATTAATGATGCTGAGCACTTTTCATTCACCTTTTGCCGTTTGTATGTCTTCTTTGGAAAAATGTCTATTCAGATCTTCTACCCAGTTTTTAATTGGATTGCTGATTTTTTACTATTGAGTTGTATGAGTTCTTTGCATATTTTGGATATTAACCCCTTATCACACATATGATTTGCAAATCTCTTCTCCCATTCAGTAGCTTGTCTTTTCATTTCATTAATGATTATCCTTGCTGTGCAGAAGCTTTTTAGTTTGATGCACTCCCACTTGTTTATTTTAGCTTTTGTTTCCTTTGCTTTTGGAGTCAAATCCAAAAGAATCATCGCCAAGACCAACGTCAAGGAGGTTACCTCCTATGTTTTCTTTCAGGAGCTTTATGGTTTCAGGTCTTACATTCAAGTATTTAATTCATTTTGAGTTAATTTTTGTGTATGGCGAAATAGTGGTCTAGTTTCACTCTTTCCCATATGCCTGTCCAGTTTTCCCAACACCATTTATGGAAGAGACTCTTCTTTCTTCAATGTATATTTTTGGCTCTTTTGTTGTAAATTAATTGCCAAAATTTGTCTGGATTTATTTCTGGACTCTATTCTGTTTCATTGATCTACCCCTCTTTTTTTGCCACTACCATACTGTTTTAATTACTATAGCTTTGTAATATATTTTGAAATCAGGGAGTGTGATGATTCCAGTTTTGTCCTTCTGTCTCAAGATTGCTTGGGCTATTCAGGATCTTTTGTGGTTCTACACAAATGTTTGGATTGTTTGTTCTAATTCTGTGAAAAAATGCCATTGGCATTTTGATAGAGATTGCATGGAATCTGTAGATTTGTTTGGGTAGTATGGACATTTTAACAATATTAATTCTTCCAATTCATGACGCAGAATACTTTTCCATTTATTTGTGTCTTTTTCAATTTCTTTCATCGAAGTTTTATAGTTTTCAGTATTCAGGTCTTTCACCTCCTTTGTTAAATTTATTCCTAGGTATTTTATTCTTTTTGATTCAATTGCAAATCTTATTGTTGACCTGGCTAGGACTTCCAGTATTGCATTGAATAAAAGTGGTGAGTGGACATCCTTGTCTTGTTTCTGATCTTAGAGGAAAAGCTTTCAGTTTTTCACCATTGAGTATGATGTTAGCTATGGGCTTGGAATATATAGGCTTTATTATGTTGAGGTAAATTCCCTCTACGCCCACTTTGTTGAGAGTTTTCATCGTAAGTGGATGTTGAATTTTGTCAAATGCTTTTTCTGCCTATGATTGAGATGATCATCTGATTTTTATCCTTCGTTTTGTTTTTGTGGTCTGTCACATTGATTGATTTGCAGATACTGAACCTTTCTGGCCTCTCTGGATTAAATTGCACTTGATCATGGTATGTAATCTTTTTAATGTATTGTTGAATTTGGTTTGCTAATATTTTGTTGAAGATTTTTGTAATTTGTTTATCAGAGATATTGGCCCATAATTTTCTTTTCTTGCGATGTCCTTGTCTGGTTTTGGTATTAGGGTAATGCTGGCCTCACAAAATGAGTTTGGAAATGCTCCCTCCTCTTCTATTTTCTTGAAGAATTTGAGAAGGATTGATATTAATTCTTCTTTGAATATTTGGTAGAATTCACCAGTGAAGCTGTCTGGTCCCGTACTTTTGTTTATTGAAAGGTTTTTGATTACCGATTCAATCTCCTTACTAGTAATTTGTCTATTCAGATTTTCTGTTTCTTCATGATTCAGTCTTGGAAGGTTGTATATTTCTGGAAATTTATCTATTTCTTCTAGGTTGTCCAATTTGTTGATGTATGATTGTTCAGAGTAGTCTCATGATTTTTTGTTTTTCTGTGTTGTCAGTTGTAACATCTCCTCTTTCATTTCTGATTTTATTTGAGTCGTCTGTCTTTTTTTCTTGGTGAGTCTAGCTAAAGTATTGTCAATTTTGTTTATCTTTTCAAAGAACCAGCTCCTAGTTTTATTGATCTCTTCTATTGTCTTTTTAGTCTCTATTTCATTTATTACCCCTGTGATCGTTGTTATTTCCTTCCTTCTACTAACTTTCATCTTCATTTGTTTTTCTTCTTCTAGTTCCTTGAAGTATAAAGTTAGGTAGTTTATTTGAGATTTTTCTTACTTCTTGACGTAGGCATTTATCTCTATAACTTCCCTCTTAGAAGTGCTTTTGCTGCATCCCATAAGTTTTCCATTTAAGTTATATTTCCATTTTTATTTGTCTCAAGGTATTTTTTGATTTCTCTTTTTATTTCTTTGTCAACCCATTGGTTGTTCAGTAGCACATTGTTTGATCTCCACATATTTGTCACTTTTTCAGTTTTCTCTTTTAACTGATTTCTAGTTCATAACATTGTGGTTGGAAAAAATTCTTGATATGATTTCAATCCTCTTAAATTTATTAAGACTTGTTTTGTGGCCTAAGATATGATCTATCCTGGAGAATGTTCCATGTGCACTTGAGAAGAATGTGTATTCTGCTGCTTTTGGATAGAATGTTCTGTATATATCTGTTAAGTCCACCAGGTCTATTGTGTCATTTAAGAATAATATTTCCCTATTGATTTTCTTCCTGAATGATATATCCACTGATATAAGTAAGGCATTGAAGTTTCCTATTGTTATTGTATCGCTGTCTATTTCTCCATCTAAGTCTGTTACTTGCTTTATATATTTAGGTGCTTCTATGTTGACTGCATAAATATTTATAAATATTATATACTCTTGTTGGATTGACCCTTTTAACAGTATGTAATAGCCTTCTTTGTCTCTTATTGTTGTCTTTGTTTTAAAGCCTATTTTGTTTGATATTGCCTATTTTGTTTGATATTAAGTATAGGTACCTAAGCTTTCTTTTGGTTTCCATTTTCATGGAATATCTTTTTCCATCTCTTTACTTTCAGTCTGTGTCTTTACGCCTGAGGTGAATCTGTTGTAGGCAGCATATAGATGGGACTTGTTTTTTATCCATTCAGCCACTGTATGTCTTTCTTTTTGTGTGTGTGTGAGGAAGATTCATCCTGAGCTAACGTCTATTGCCAATCTTCTTCTATTTCTTTTTCTTTTGCTTGAGGAAGATTAGACTTGAGCTAACGTCTGCACCAATCTTTCTCTACTTTGTATATGGGATGCCTCCACAGCATGGTTGATAAATGGAGCAAGTCTGTGCCCTAGGCTCTGAACCTGCAAACCCAGGTTGCTGAAACAGAGTGCGTGGAACTTTAGCCACTTGACCAAAGGACCCGCTCTCATTGTACATCTTTTGATTGGAGAATTTAGTCCATTTACATATAAAGTAATTATTGGTGGGCTTGTACTTATTGCCATTTTGTTAATTGTTTTCTGGCTGTTTTATAGTTCCTCTCTGTTCCTTTTTTCTTCTCTTGCTCTCTTCTTTTATGGTTTGACTACTTTCTGTAGTGGTATGCTTAGATTCCTTTCTCTTTGTCTTTTGCGTATCTACTATAGGTTTTGCTTTGTGGTTATCATGAGGCTTATATATATAAACATATTTATAGCAGTCTATTTTAAGTTGATAACTTAAGTTTGAAAGTATACTAAAGCTGTACATTTTTACTCTCCCTCCTTCCACATTTTATGTTTTTGATGTCACATTTAACATCTATTTATCTTGTATATCTCTTAATGAATTATGGTAGTTATTGTTATTTTTACTACTTTTGTCTTTTAACTTCCATACTATCTTTATAAGTTATTATACATTGTGTTGTTTTTATTTGTAGATTCCAGTCTTTTATCAGCTCTAGATAATTTTCAGCCTTTATCTATTTAATTACAGCCTAAGCCCTATTCTCTCTCTTAGGACTCTAACTTGGCATATTTTAAATTTCTTTCTATTCTCAATACCACTTAAGCTCTCATATTTTTCATTTTCTTGTATCTCTGTGCCTCAATATGGGTCGATCTATCTTCTAGTTCCCTAACTGTTACTTCAGATATACCTGCCTATTCTACTGTACATTGTGAGTTTTAATTTCAAACCATTATATTTTTTAGTTCTAAAACTCTTTTTTTGGTAATTATGCCTGGTTCCTTTTATTTCATTAAATATGTCATAAATCATTGGACTCATACAGCCTATATCTGATAATTTCAGTGTCTGAGTCCACTATCCATCTGAATCTGTTGTGGTTTTGTTTGTTTATTTGTGCTAACTCTCTGCCATGGTGTCTTGTTGGCTTATGCATTCAAAAATATTTGATTATAAACTCACATTTGGCAGAGTTTAAACTGTGAAAATGCTGAGGGTATAAATTCAGAAGTTGTCCTTCAGAGAGTATTTGTATTTGCTTTTGTTGGCAGCTAAAAACACTACTGACTTGTGATCTCTGTAGCCCCCATCAATGGTCTTAGCTTATTACTAGAATCTCAGTTTACCTCCTCTGGTTCAAGGCCTAGTATTTTGATACCCAATATTGGTATCAATATTTTATTATTGGGTACCCTTGGTTTTGGGTTACCTTCTCTGCTTCAGTTTGAGCCCAAGTCCTTAATCATTCTCTTTGACTTTGTTTGCACTGGATTTTTCTCTTCCTACTAGGTAAGCAATGATTTAAGTATACATTTTAATCAGGAGATAAATCTTTCAGAGTATCTCTCTTGGTATGTTGCAAGAAACAGTGGTGCTAAACTTATATGAGCTAAAATCACCTTAAGATTTAAATTCTGGCATATGTATATGTATATGCACATTCCTCAAGAGCTAGAAAATCTAAACCAAATTAATTACAGAAGGTAGCATTAAAAAGCTTTCCAATGCAGAATGACATACACGTAGCATTATGAATCATATGAGTCTTCCCTATAGACTTGTGATATAATGCGTGCTATTTGCAAATAACCTAAATAACAACAACTGCCTCTCCCCTTTAGATATCTTGATTTCTTTGTACATATTATCTCTCTTCAATTACATGGTAATTAACAGTACATTTTTCTTTTGAGGGATTGAAATTTTGCCTTATGATTTCAAGTGGCTTTATTAAAATGCAAATTTCCTTTGTGGCCTGATTGGGGACAATATATTGGACAATTTATTACAAGTTGTTTTTGCTTTAATGAGCATGATAAAATAAGCAGCTGGCTTTAATAAGGGATGGACCAACTTCAGAATCTTGGATACATTTTATTGAGTAATTTTGCCTATAGTGTAGCAGTTCCTGAAAAGATATATCAGGAAAAGTTAAATTTCTTTTCTAGAAGTCAATAGTATGATTGAAAATGCTTTTTGTAGTTCTAGTTTGTGGTTTTCAAAAACTTTAAGTATTTCCAAGGATTTGATTTCCCTAATAAATAGATGGATTCACATTTTGTTAAATTTATGAGAAGTTAGTAAAGATGTTCATATGTTAATTAACCCTGTGCTATTAATATATTTGCTGTCATGAGTGCTTAATCATTATCCTGGGAAAGCTAAGGTAAGACTTAAAGGAATCAAGGAGCTGAACAATACATCTAATTTCTTCCAGATTGGCTCTTCTGCCTAACCTAGCTTGATCACTCTGAACACTATGAGGACTGGAATTCAGATAACTCAAGATTATTGCTGTTGCATTACAAAATCTTTAGGGCATATTACACTTCAGTTACCAAAAATGGAACTTTTTGGAATTCTAGTGGTCGAGTTGCAGCAACCATAGAAGTGACAAATAATCACTTTGGAGGAATAGCAAAAACCGGAAAAGCTAGAAAGGTCTAGATGAATTTCACTGCTCCCTGGTGCCACCTCTATCACTTCAGTAACTTTTTATTGTGTTTCAAATACAATTTTAATACATAGATATTCTGATGTTAATTTTATCAATCTGTGTTTGTATCTGTCTGATTTTAGAATGATATACAGGAGAAAATTAACTACAATTTTAGAAAAAATACACAATTGCTAACACATATTATTTTAATAATGTGTTAAGCATTATTCAAATTACTTGCAACTAGTAACATCTTAAAGCCTATCTGGGACAAACTGAATTATGATGATGTTTTCTTACCTGTTCTTTATTAGAATCCTCTGAACACTTTAAATGGTTTTTGGTATCATAGAATTTAAATAAATATATTCTTGTGGTTATGGTTATTGTTTTTCCAACAGAAATACATCTTGGAGTAGCCACCAGGAATTTTCCATTTCTTTAACTATACATTTTATACTTAAGGGTCTTGCAACTGGTTAACCAATTTACTTATATATCAACTCAATATAATGCTCTTAATTGTTACGCCACAGTATAAATAAAAAGAGAAAAGATTCACTGAATAAGATTAGTCTTGAATTAAAATAAAGATAGTAAATACAGAATCAGAACTTGGTCTCTGGAATGTTGCTGGCTGAACACTTGGTTATGGAAATGTAAAGAGGTACTTCGACCTCGGGAAAAGATCTTGTTTTGGAGCTGGTTTCTTTACAGACGAGGTAAACTGGACGAGAGGCTCTCAGCTGTTTTTCCACTGAGGCACTATTACCTGACTGATTGAGTTCACATGAATATAGAGCTGGATCGAGTCACACAGACCCCTCAGGCGGATGATTAGTGTGATGTTTCAAAAGGGTATTGTTAAATATCTGTTCATTTGTTTAAAGGAAAGGCTGTAATACGTGGGCAAACTGTAGAGAAGGAGGACTTTTGGTGGCATGGCCTCAGCTTGCCCACCTATTTAACACAAGAGGAACCTTGCTGTTAACCAGGTTTGCCTTCTTTAGAAAAGAGTTAATGATCCCTCTTGCTATTTCACTATGTTGCCCAGTTGTCTCACCTGCCTCCCTCAGTGGCTTATCAAAGTATTTCTTTTAATCACGTAGGTTTCCTAAAAGAATATCAAAGCATTTCTTTTAATCACGTAGGTTTCCTAAAAGTCTGGCAAATAAAATTTTTCCCTACCTCATTATATTCTCAGGCGGGTTTTGGGACTCCTGTAATGTTTGTGGAAATCTAGTATTGTTTTCACGTCCCTTATAGGTGCCAGGTTGACAAGGTGTTCAATTAGGATCCATATCAACGTCAAATTTCCATATGCCTATGTAGCTTGATTGTCGATTCAGCATCCTCACTCCCCCTACTCTAAGATTTCCTAAGCCAGAATTCCCTCCCTGTATAGCTCTGAATTAAATTCTGTTCATGAGAGGCTCTTGGAAGGAAAGCAAGAGGGAGAAACCATTATCCTCCAGAGGATGGGGTAGTTAGCTTCGTAGGTGGGCAGGAGGTAGGAGGTATATTCCAGCAAGTCCATGAGAACCACCCACCTACTGTTGCACTCTGAGTGTGGATGGGAGCTTACCAGAGCATCTTGAAATTTGTAGCAGTTTCTGGGCATACTTTTGAGAACTATCTGCTTTGGTGCTGTGGAACGAGATCATTGGAGATTGTTTGCTTACTTCTAATTGTAGTTCTTCCGACAACTACAGAAACCTCTCATTCGCTGACGTAGTATCTGGCACATAATAATGCTGAATAGATGGTTCCTGCTGTGATAATTATTATTTGTGCTTTTCCAGGGGATTGCTGGTTCAAGTAGGAGAAAATATGGGTAACCCAGTGGGGCCTACTGTTCTTAAATATATGACTTATGATCATTAAGATGCTTCTTCTATCCCTGTTCAGAACCTTGGAAAGATACTGCAAATGATTTTTCTTCTCCTCCCCTTTCTCCTGGGATTACTTTTTTGAAGGATATGACTTCTGGAAAAGTAGCATTGCATTTTCAAAGGGATGGCAAAGGGGATGAAAGCACAATTGTCTAAGCCTTGAAAAATCATGATTTTTCTGGACTAATGCCACTTTTACTTAAATATAATTGAAAACAAGGACCAGAAGCCCAGACACTATTAATGAAGGCTCATGATGTTGGCTACACAACTTTTAATTCTAAAAACCTATAAAATGAGTTAATCACCTAAGGGGAAACACCAGCTAAGAAGAAAGCAAAAATGATAAAAGACTACAGATCTACATAATAAGATATTAAAATTGAGAGAGACACACACTTTAATGATTCTTCTCTTTCTCATCTGTAAAATTAAATTTGAGAGTTGGTAATAGTTACAATGACCTCAGTTTAGTCTATACTGATCATTAACTGTGAATATTTCACACCAGAGATTTGGTATATGAAAGTAAATTGAAATTGCACTAATCAATTAACTCTTTTATATATCACCTCTATGTACAGTGTTAAACTGCAGTGGGAATCTGTAAATTTAAAGGAAAGCTATTTACTGAATAATAGTAGATTAGGATTAAAATAAAGAGAACAAATAGTAAGAGTCAAGATTTGTGATTTCTGGGGTTTTTTGCTTTTGTTTTTGTTTCTTAGCTCTTAAAAGAAAAATCCAGTCAATTTCCTCCTGTAAAAGCAGGTGAAAGCACATTTTTCATCACTTCCTTTTTTTCTGAACCCCTAGTAGAAAAAGAAGACAAATCTTAAAATTTCTGAGGTTCTGCTCACTTGAGGGCCTGGTGAGCATCCATCAGAGTCTAAACACCAAAACAAAGCCTTCTCGGAACATGTGGAAATTCTCTCCTTGCTAAACGTAGTAACAATTTCCTTTCAGAGAATGTTGGTTTCAGTGAAATCTCTTGGCATGCCTCACCTCGCACGTTGGAGCATCTGATATATCTGTGAAGTCTGAGTAAATTTCCTAGGATAAACGGGAGATAATTCTCTCTTTTAAGACTTAATTTATCTGATCATTTGATTACGTTTGTACAACAGGTTGCAATTGACTCTTGTTGGCCTAGAGTGTATTCAATACTGCACTCTGGCTCACACAGTGCCTACTGTGAAGCCCTGTAATTTAAGAGAAAATCACCCAAATTAGTCACTTGATGTCACATAGAAAAAGCAAATTCTTGATTGCCTAAGTTCTCATTTTTCAGCTGGTTGCTTTGATTTCATTTATTGACAGTCATGTTGTATCATCCACTTGGTCACCAGCTTTTCTTGATACTGAAGAGTTACGGTCAGACAACACAATGAGGGAAGTGATGTAAGATCTTCATCTGAGCCAGTTGAAATAGGTTGAAATTGCTGCTTCCACCTACAATTTCCATGTTTAGCAAGAAAGGTCAATCTTACTATATTTCATTCATTAAGGATTTAGAGACTTTGTAGAAAGATTAATGTGAAATAGAGTGTTTAAGAACTTTCATTCCCACACTTGGCTTATACATGAGTACAAGGGCAAGTTGACTTTTGACCCCAGAACATGCACCCTGAGTCAATAATCTGAGGTTCTCCCTTTGGCAGTTGGACCTAAAGATAATCAAGTTAGCTGGCCTCTAAGCCCTCTCCTGCTTTATGCATCAGTATACCTTTTTCACTTTCATCTTTCCTTCTTTGCCTTTTATTACGCATGAGCTTGACGTCATGTGCCACGATATCTAGAAGATGTGTAGGTCCTCTTCATTACCAGACATTCATTACCAAAAGTTCATACTGCTAACTTATCATGAACACTAGAGAAATTTTCTAATTTTTTGCCTTATATTTTAACTACTGTCAATCCTTGAATATGCCTCCAGTTTAGTTTTTCTCTTACATATCTCTCTCTTTCATTCTATTCTCTTTCCTTCACCCTCTCTGTAGGGTCCATGTTTCATCCTGCTGGTATTCACGTGGTCCCAGTGAGGAAGCTAACCCTTCTTGGCTCCATTTTAGAATGGTTGTGGTAGCACCTTACTGAATCCTCCTTAGGAATAATCTGGATCTTTCAGATTCTTCAAAGTGGAGAAGCTACAAATTTGTTAGACATTTGAAATGCTCATTCTTCAGTGAGGTGATTTTGTGGAATTTTCAGAGATTCTTCTTCTTATCCCTCATTAATGGAGATGTTTCAAATGTACTTCTTGTGATGTGGGTAAATACATCTCTTCTGGCTGATGATTTATTACTTCTCCTTAGAGTCAAGACATCCTTTCGGCTGAGGACTTCCCAGTTCAGGCAATGCTCCTGGGCAGAATCAAGGCAGTCCTTTACTAGTTTTCTGAAAATTCTGGGAATAGAACCTGTACCCAGATCCCAAACTTCTTTTTCTTTACTATCATTATTTCCATTATGAGAGAAGCTAGGCAGCCATGATCTCTCTCGCTTTAAGTTTCTCAAGCATGTTATAGTCTACTGTGAACTCCAAGATTCATAGAAAACAGATAAAGCTCTCTAAGGCATACCACGGAAACCCCTTTCCTTGGTTTTGAGAAAAAGTTAAAGTCCTCTCAGCTTCCTTTTTATGGCGTGGGTACTCACAACACCCTAAAAGCTTTCTCCCAAAATGCTTTCTTTAAATTCTTCTCCTCTTGTTTTTTCAGATTCTCAAAGGATAGACCTTAATGTTCATGTAAGGGTTGAAAAGCTGGTTTTTTGCTGCCTCTTTTGCTTGAAGGTCTTGTGTTTTGGAATTTCATAGTAGTTAATACCTGTGATCTTAGGCTCTAAGCTGAAAGTGATTCTAAGTCAGTCCATGTTTACGACCTACAGAAGCCAGAAAATAAAACAAAAGACAAGACCACACTATAGTTTGTCCTCTTAGACATATCTGTTCTGAAAACTTTAATCCTTCAGCATGATAGGACTTGATAATAAATATAGTAAAGCTTTTTCTATTTGTTTTTTCCTATAATTTTTATAATATAATAATTATATAATTATTGCTATAATTTTTATAGCAATTATTATTATTTTTATTGCTGCCTGCTCCTTGTTGGGCTGAGCCTGATATGCTATGCTCAGTCAAGGGGAGCTGTAGCAAAGTTGCCTAGGTTGCATAACACTTGGCTTCTTTTTTTTTTATTAAAGGTATACTTTTTTTGGTAAGGAAGATTGGCCCTGAGTTAACATCTGTTGCCAATATTCCTCCTTTTTGTTTCTCCCCAAAGCCCCAGTACATAGTTGTATATCCTAGTTCCAAGTCCTTCTAGTTCTTCTGTGTGGGATGCTGCCAGAGCATGAATTGATGAGCAGTGTGTAAGTCCACGCCCAGGATCTGAACCGGCAAACCCTGGACCACCAAAGCAGAGGGTGTGAACTTAAACTCTACACCACTGAAGTGGCCCCAGCAATTCTTAAATTATCAGAATTTAATTTAAATTAACAGGATTTAACTATATGTTGGTCTAATTCTACTGTGTGAGTGCAGCTATTTTCATTTATTCCCATTGTTTGCTTTAGAAAGCCCCAAGTAAAACATCCGGAATCGATAAATGCAACTGACTGGATTTTAAGCTCCTCAAGGGTGGAGATTGTATAGACATCCCTTGCATCCTGCTCATATCTTTTTGACTCTTGTTTTCACTCCAGCCATTGCTGTGGCACACAGGTGCTTGCAGGTATAGCATGACAGCACCTTACTGTAGCTACATTCCAAATCGCTTGCTTTTCGCCTTGAATTTTCTCTACTGCTTCCAAATGGGATGCTGTGGGAATCTGCTCAGCCATTCGGACACAAGCAGAAGAGAGTTAAGTTTCCACGGGGTAACCCTCAGCAGTTACGAATGAGAGCTGCTTTTCTCTGTCTCAGGCGGACAATTCTGAGACGCCCATACATGGCTCCTCAGAAGATCCCCAGTGGAAATATGCTCTCATTGTTCGCGGAGGTAATCAGTTTAACGATGCAATTTTAAGTTCCCTGTACCCCTCCTTTGTGTTTCCCTTCCAATGCTCTTCTCCAGTTACTTGGGTTCATTTCCCAAATTAAACATCTTGCATTCAAGCCCTCATCTCAAGCCCTTTTGTGGAGAAACCTAGGCCAAGATCATCATTTTTGTTTCTCTGTTCACTGAAGAATTCCAAACACTTGCAACAGTGCCTGGAATATAGTAAGCAATCAATAAAAAACTGTTGAATGAATGACCAAATTGCAAAAATATGGTGTCCAGAGGATGGGTAATATAAATGGCATTCCTTGCAGAATGCGGGCTTAAGAAAGTTTATTCCTCTGTGGGTTGTGGTGCATCTTAAGATTGATCATTAATAATAGGTGCTGTCAGCGTCTTTCTGATGTATTATCTGAAACATGCTGCATGGCTCTTCTCAAAAAGAGGGAGTTGCCTCTTCACTCTAACGTCAGAATCTGCAGGAAAATAATGTTTTACCAGGTGAATTATAGCAGTCTAACATGGAATCCAGCATGATGCATTGTTCTTTGCTCATAAATAATGCAAAGAGGATACCAGGCAAAGATAAAGGCCAGTGATTTATTCCACAAAACCTTTATGTAAACCTCATAAATTGTGCACAGTGGTGTCTGTGAATGTGACAGTGACTGTGGCACCGGATGGTGTTGACAATGGAAGCGTTTTATGCACTGAGAACAAGAGCTGAAAAAAAATACTCCATCTTACTCCTCTTGGACTCTCTCACCAGAGAAAAATGGAGGAGACAGTAATATGTTCAGAATAAAACAGAAGACTCAAGAATTAGCAACCATAAAATTGATGTAAAGAGAAAACAGTACAATGAAATCAAAACGGCATTATGAATAGACTCAGTTGTGCAAGATTTTATTATTTGTTACTTGCAAAGTTATGGAAATCACACACACACACATTTATATATTTGCACAATCTTGATGACATGGGAAATCCTTATCCACTTCCAACAGAGTGTGAAAGTGTTACCTTGGAATTTTCCAAGAGTGGGATTTAAAAACCTGCTAGTATTTATTTTCCATTGTCTTTATGGGTAGAGAAAGCCACATTGGCAATGAGTTTTAGATAAGGACCTCGATTGTAATAATTCAATCTTTACTCTGCTGCACTCACCATGGGATGTCACAATGTGTTGTAAAACAAGGCTCAGAGAAATCATAAGTAGCTTGTCACATTAGGAGGAGATGAAAGCTTAAAAATAATGAATTATTGAATGATTTAGTGAGATAAAGCTGAATGAGAACTAGAACCTGAGCAGCTAATTCTAAAAGGGGGGCGGTCAAAGAGAAAACCAAAGCAAAAACAAAAACAACGCTTGCCCCAGCATCAGTTCAAACAGTGGAGTTAAGTGCATTCTTAAAGTACTGAGGAATCATAGCACATAAAGTAATATGTCACCATCAAATATACAGGACTTATTCTCCTGGAGTTACTCAACCTTTCACCTCAACTCTGCTATGCAACTTCCTTCCACGAGTCTTCCTTTTTTGTTTTTCCAAGTTTCCCAAATCCTTGAAGGAATCAAGGGAGATCACAGAGCTGCAGCATAAGCTTAATTAGCTAAATTGACTAAGATAATATTGTTAATTATTTCTATCATCATTTGGCAAAAGTTAACTTTTAAACTTGAGTCATTTGCTTCCAAATAAAAGTGCTGACTCTAGTAAGTGAAGCAGTAGCAAAAAACATGACAGTTTCATCTGTTGCTTTGACCTTAGAGAGATTGTTCACACAATGAGCATGAGCGCTTTGTTTCCTTCTTTGATTGGTACCTGCAATCAGGTTTTGCTTTAGGCATTTTCCTATAGCAAACATTATTTTCCCTAATTAATTAAAAGAAAACCTGACTGCAACATTAAGAATCAATATTAGAAATTCAATTTCTAGCAATGGTTCTGTGCAATTATAAAGCAGCTACACAGTTTAGCTACCACTCATATAAAAATACAAGTCATAAAAAGACACTACAGCTTCCAAGTCCTTGGGAAAAAAAAGAGAACATTGCCACACTTGCAGCTTGACCCTCTTATAAGCTGACTTTTTAGAGGTATGTGCTAAAACGGCTTAGATATTGCTTTTTATAAATATAATGTAACTTGCATATGAAGAAAATTCTCAAAAAGGAAGTAACATTAAAGGGATGATTACTTTTCTAGGGCAATGAGATATGTAATGAAGAAGTGTGAGCAAATTTAGGTCTTCTATGCTATCCTGCTACAGTCAGTCATTATAATCGCTAGCCACTGTTCTTAGCATCCCCTAGATTCAAATTAATGTCGTTGTTTCGCCAAGGGTATTTATTGTGTGCCTACTACGCTCTTAGCCCTGTGATAGGGATGTGGGAAGTAATTAGCTGGCATAATAAAGAGAACAAAAGAATCTAGTTAAGGAGTTAAGATAAATATGTTACATAGCAAATAATATTTAAATGTTACCTCTCACCTGAATTAATGAAATGTCACTTTTCTCTATTCTCTTTTTCAAGCAATTGTCAAACTTCAGTGATATTGTAGACTGTATGTTCCTGTTCCTGTAAAACTCGTATGTTGAAACCCTAACACTCAGTGGGATGGTATTACAAGGTAGGGCCTTTGGGAAGTGATTAGATCATAAATGCGGAGCCCTCATGATGGGATTAATGCCCTCCCTTGTAAGAAGAGATGAGAGAGAGAGAGAGACACGGAGTTTGCTTCCTCTGTCTCTGCTCTCCACAATGTCAGGATACAGCAACCTGGTCTGCAACCAGGAAAATTGCCTTTACTAGACACCGAATCTGCTGGTGCCTTGATCTTGGATTTCCCAGTGTTCAGAACTATGAGAAGTAAGTGTAAACAATTTTAAGCCACTCAATCTATGGCATCTTGATACAGCAGCCCAAAGAGACTAAGACAAGTGATATTACTCTTTACATTTTTTAAAAATAACTTCTCTTCTCAAATGTTTTAACAACTCCCATTTATGATAGGTAAATGATAACATTAATCACAAAGGATAAGATAAATACTGAGGGGGAGAGGGTCACAGTCTTGTGTTGGGAGATAATTTTCCATAGGTCTCTTATTGTTCTGCACATCTTTTGAGCACAGTATTTTTGTTCCAAACTATCTTTCCAAGAATGCTTGTATAGTGAACAGCATTGGAAGATAGAGATAGGGCTTCCCTTCAGAGCCAATGGAAGGTTTGTTTACTGTATGATATAATGAAGATAATAACTTCCTTTGGGACAAAAGGCAAGCATGCTTATTGTCTGATATAAAAGGTTCAAGTTCCATCAGCTTGGGGTTCCTCTTCTGTAATGCAACCCAGTATGAGAATAGGTGTCACCTGGCCCTCTTTGCTTTGTCCTGTTGGAATTTGGGCCTGGAGAAGCAGTAAAAATGCTGATCCTCTAGCTACTGCTATTGCTGCAAGTAATAAAGTCCTTGTTCTCTGGCCCTGAGGTTTCATGTCTCCTACCAGCACCCAAGAAACTGCCAGGCTAACTTGTTAGCTCAGTCCCTTCACAGCTCTTTGCATCTTGCTCCTCTCTCTTCCCGTTTTTGTTTTTTAAGCTTCATTTGACTGTCCATTTATCTGATGAGGGAAAGGACAGAAAAATGACTGGGTAGATTCTTGGGAGAAAGATCACTGGAGTAGCAGAAAAATTACCCTTCCCAAGAGGCAGCCTGTCAGAGGGAGGAGAGAGAGGAGTGAAGAACCAGTGGGATGCAGAAGAGGGACATCAATTTAAATGTATAACACCTACATTCCGAATTTTCTACAACCTGGCCCATCTTTCTGGCCTTCACTCTCATTATTCATATACGTAAATTCTCAATTATTTTCAGATTGATTTGTTTGGCAGGGCCCATTTTACTCAGACTATTCCCAAACATAACTTCATTATTTTATAATTCATCTTTCCTTCCTCATGTTTACCCCATCCCTTCCCCTAGGCCCTCTATCATCTCTGGGGATATCTGGGCATGTGATCACGTACAAACCTATTGCTAATGGAGACTAAGTTTAATCCTATCTGGTCCAATAATTTCAACTACTTCTTTTGATGACTCAGAAAAGTGCTTGGTCTTTCCTTTCCCCTCCTTTTAGAGGCACCTGGGTTTACTGCATTTTGATTCTGGTGTGGGAAGCATAAATCCACAATACTGGTATCTGTATGAAGTCTTCTGATCTTGTTCTCTACTGTCCAGTCACTAGTTGGTCTTCTCCCTAGACTGGTCCCCACTAAGTTGAGCTGGTCCTCTCTGGTCTTTTGTGGGTCTTATGGTGGCACACAGCTCTCAAGTCTGTGTTCTGGCCATAGGTATCAGTCTCCAAGTCCTTGCACAGTGTGAAGGACCTCTGGCGAACACTCCATGTCTTGTCACAGTCTCCAGGATCTTCTGTGTTCCCTGAGAATCTATACTCAGATGACAGGGGGTTAAAAACTCAACTTTAGGTTTATCTACTTAGCTGTTTTTGTCCCCTTTGTCTTGTTCTATGCTCTAAGCTGAAGTTAGATCGACCACCACCTCTGATCATTTTTGGTCTACCAAAACTCATCTAGACATTTGTTTTCTTTTTCTACCCAACAAGCAACCCCCTCCCCATGACCTACCTAACATGAGGAGAAGGAATAGGCTCTAAGATAAGGGAAACACAGCCCGCAAAACCCTGTGATCTAAGTGTGCCTTATATATGTTAATGACTGTTAAGGTAATTAAAAACATTTTTTTCTCCTCAAAGTTTAACTTTCAAGACTGTTATCTTGTTTCATAATTAATATTTTTGTATTAAAAACCCAAGGGGCCAGTCCAGTGGTGTAGTGGTTAAGTTCACACCCTCCACCTTGGCAGCCTGGAGTTTGCGGGTTTGGATCCTGGATGCAGACCTACAGAGACCCTCATCAAGCCATGCCGTGGTGGCATCTCACATACAAAATAGAGGCAGATTGGCACAGATGTTAGCTCAGCGCAAATCTTCCTCATTTAAAAAAAGACAAACCTGAAAGACTCTCTCTGAATTTCTGCTCTAAAACTTTTAATTCTCTACTTTCATGTCCCTCCATCCTCACTCAACCACTCAAGGCAGAGAAGTAACCCTGAATGACAAAAGACCAAGTCTTGTGCATTAAAATGGAAAGAGAAGGATAATATATTCCACAAAGTGTTACTTTCATTATAATTGCTTCTTATTTCCAAATCTCCTTGCAACTGCATCCCTCAGTGCTTTCCTCACACTCTTCCCATTAACCTGTGAGGCTTCCACACTGTTCTCTTAATCCACCTGACATCCATGCATCTTTTAAAATCTAGATTCAATCTCATTGCTTCTAGGAAGGCTTTTCTTACCATTCAGGTTGGGTTTCTTTTATTCATTAAATGTCAAGCCCCTGTTGCCCTGTGGTTTTAAAATCATTTTCTTTAGAGTGCTAAATTTATAAGCCTGTGCATTGGGAGCCACCTCGAGAGAACACATAGCTTTCCTATTCTCACATCAACCACAGCATCTCTAACTTTATTTGATATCTATTTAGTAAGTTATTTTATTTGTAAAAATAAAAGTTCAAGGTAAAAAAATGAAAATATTTAAAAATTCTTGGATTATTTATCATTCATTTTATAATGAACAATAGGTAACCTTAAAATGATTTAGTAATTTTTAGGTCTCACATATTCAGTTAAGCTATATGTCTTATGTTATCTATATTATAGATTCTTTTAAAGCAGTGACTAGGTTTTACCCTTCTATGTTTCTTCTACACCTTCTAATTTGTATTCAAACATACAAGCTGATCAATTTCTGTGGTTTTGATTGGCATTGCTATGATCAAGTCCAATAGTGACTCAGAAAATAAAAACTTTGGACTATTCACGTAGAGTCTTATTCATTACATGGGAGTCTATCTAGGCCTTCAAGGGTAGATAAGATTTGGAAAGATAGCTGGGAAGGGGAGAAAAATTTATGAACTATGACAGCCTGAAAAAAGTTTTGGAGGTGGAAAATAACACCAGTGATCTCAGCTTTTGCATTTTATAACCAGTGTCTGGTTAGGATTCATCCCAGAGTTTTTAGCACAAGTAAATCTTCTGTTCAGAATAAAAGTCCACATAATAAGCAGGTTAAACAACAAGCCACATGTCATTATAGAATGAACCCTCTTAAGTATTTGCTGTTTAATGACCGAACGTGTTATTTGGTTCAAAATGGTTATGCATGGATGAACCAATATTCCTGTAAATTTCAAAGCCACCTTTTCATTGTATAAAAAAATGACAATGTATATTTTTACTAATGCTAAGCATCCATAGTGATAGCTTTTAAATACATAGCACTTCAGAACAGAAAGGATCTTTGAAAATATAGTTCAATTCTTTACTTAAATAGATGCTGGAAACTCAGGCCCAGAGATGGTAAGTGAATTCTCCAAGGTCACACAACATATAAATAACAGAGCAGGAACCAACTTGGGTCCCTTGACTCTCTGAACCTGTACTCTTATTCTTCTAAAAGAAGTCCGCCTTTCCGACTGAGAGGAATCATGAAATAAAATGAGAGCATTCGGCGTCTTGAAACGGATGATGCTCTAAACACACTACGACTACACGGCTGTCCTCAGAATACTAAAAAGCAATTTAGAGAAATGAAATGGTCAAATAAGCTGTCATTGAAACAAAAGGCTGTGGATCAACCAGTAAATCAGTAACTGCTTCCTGTGCTTGAGATTTTCAACCCCTCGGGGTGGGAGGTAAACCACTGAAAAAATTTAAAAGAATTTCCACCTAGTACGTCTTGTGAAACTCCAAAGACATTTATATTACACACTCTACTCCGCTAATTTCCGGTGCAAAAACAGAACGGCTTTCAACAGTCTCATGTTTTAAGAGGGATATTTTCTATCATATTTTTAAAAATACCATAAAGCATTTTAGCAGGAGGGGCTCTAATTCTCTCCACAGAATTGAGAGGCTCAGATATTTTTATCATGAACGTTAAAATTTCCTTGTTCTGTCTCATCTTGTTGATGATGGACTGCCATTGCTTTCTTTCCTCTCAGGATTCCAGGGAAGAAAACCAGCCAGCAAGATATAGTAGCTTCATTTTAACTTGTGCTTCATATGCAATTTTAATGACAGTTTTACATACATTACTCAACCCTCAGTACACTCAGAGGTCAAATGAGTATTTAAACAGACATTCTAAATGGAAATGTGTCCAGCCATTTATTCGTGATTGGTTTGATAGAACAGCAACTCTCCAAATCATCTCAGAGTATCAGGAGCCTGGAAAATCAACAGCAAGCATTGATTTCTTTGCCCACTTGATTTTAGCAATTGGACTTAAACTGCCTGAAAACTCAGGAAAGAAAGGCCTTTCGTGCTATTTCAGTCAGTCTCTTCTGCACTGATCGATGTGAATTGCTCACGTCCATGGATATTATTTTGACTTTGGCTGACCATGTCTCCAGTTCATTTATAGGTTCCTGAAAAGGTTATTTTGGGTCTTCATTGAGCCTAGTTAAATGCCATGAACCTTGAATTCAGAAGTAGTAAACCTTGAATTCCAGATAGCTAACAGATGGTGATGGTGAGATTGCTGTTGATCCTGTGCCCTCTGATTTCTAGAATTACTTTGTGTAGTATCTAAATAAATGAGCATTTCACTACTACCCATCACCATACTGAGTAGAACTTATGTCATGATGATGAGTCTGAATGCAATGAAGCATTAGCTGTCAGAGGTATATGGCAGGCACAAATATGGTCCCCCACAGATATCCATATCCTATTCCCTGGACCCTGTAAATATTCTGGAAAGGAGGAATTAAGATTGCAGATGGAATTAGGATAGTAGTCAGGTGACCTTAAGACAGGGAGATTATCCTGGATTATCCATGTAATCACAAAGATCTTTAAAAGATAGCAGAAGAAGGCAGAAGAGTCAGTGTTGGAGGGATGTGATGTCAGCTGGTGCGGGCTTTGAAAAAATGAGAAGTGGCCACAAGCCAAAGAATGTGGACACACTAGAACCGGAAAAGGCAAGAAAACAGATTCTCCCCGAAAGCCTCCAGCAAGAAGGCAGTCCTGCAGACACCTTGATTTTAGCCCGGTGAAACATTTTCCAGACGTTTGGCCTCCACAACTATAAAATAATAAATTCTTGTTGTTTTAGGCCACTAAGGTTGTGATAATTTGTTACAACAACTTTAAGAATATAGGAAATTTGAACTCCATTTACTGGGTTGACTTACAGTTTTTATATGTGCGTGTGTGTTATAAGGTGACTTTTAATTTATCCATTTTAGCTGTGAATAATATTTTGTGAATATACCACAATGTATTTTATCATAACGTATTTATCTACTCTTTTGTTTATGGAGACTTAGATGCTTTCCATAGTTTGCTATCACAAACATCCTATAATAACCTCCTGAACTTGCTTCCTTTCGTTTTTAAATGAGTGTTTCCTTTGGGTACAAACTTGGACATAGAATTATTGGGATGTATGAAATGCCCATTTTCAACTCAAATAGATATTGATAAATTGCAACCCAAAGTGGCTGGACCAATTTACACAACCACTAGCAGTATAAAAGTTTGAATCTTTCCACATTCTTTCCACAACTAGTCACAGGCTTTTTACTGAGTTGATCTTACAGGGTTTATACTATGTATTATAATAGGTGGTATTAATCATATAAAAAATTCAGCTAACTTTTGATTGGTAGTGATATTTTGAAAGGTTTTGCTTAGAATTCTGCAATGTCTTCTTATTGCTTCCAGAATGAGATGTAAGATTGCTAACATGATGTATATACTTGGCCTGACCTGTTTCTCCAGCCTCACTTCTCCCCACACTCTGTCTTGTCCTTTACGGCTTAGTTATCCTGAGCTTGCACCTCTGTGCACACACAGTGCTGATTCTTGACTTTGATATTGTCTTCCTCTCTGTCTTCTACCTGGAGATCCATCACTTCCAGCTCTCCTGGTTAATCCATTTTCCTAGTCTAAAACCCACATAAGAATACATATTCACCAAAAGAATTTTAACTATCTTTTGGTTTCTTTGACCTTCTTTTGGTTCTCATCACAATGCATCATCAAGTTAAAACTTTTTTTAAAAATAGATATTATAGACATGTGGGTCAAATATTCAAAGTACAAAAAGATATAAAGCAAAAAATTTTCTCCCTCTGTAATTGTCTCTCAACTGCTCAGTTTCCTTTCTCCTTGAAGATAACAATTATTGTTCTTGTTTAACCTTCAAGAAAAATTTTATGTATATATGCAAGACAATACAATACACACACACGTATATAGTTTGTTTTTTTCTCTCTCATTTATTTATTTCTAAACATTGGCTGAGAAAGTCTCTGGAAATGGAACATAGAGACCTAGAGATTATGAATATGAGGTGGCTGGTTATGGGGAGATCCCAGGAAAAGCAAAGAAAACAGCAAGTACAGAGGCTTTGAGGCAGTAGCAGATCTGGTATGTTCCAGAACAGCAAGGAGACCAGTGGTAGAGTGAAGTCAATGAAAAAAGTAATAAAAGATAAGGCCAGATCATTAATAGATTTCTATTTCTACTAATAGAAATATTACTCTGTGTGTGTTGCAAAGCATTGGACTTTGTTCTGTAATCCTATCTTTTTAATTTTAATAAAATAATGACTTTGTTGAGTTCTGTGAAAATCATTTAGATTTGTCTGTATTCATACTTTGTGTGTGTCTTTTACTATGTGCTCCATTTTCTTCAATTTTCTGTGTGTAGTTCCAATATTTAGGAAGGGTTTCATTCCTTTAAAATAATAAAGTTGTATAACAAACAATGTTTTTTAAAAAATGAATCTGCTCTATGAGAGATGATATAATTAGCATATTCCCACTTCCTTTCCCCTCTCCTCTACCCTTCAATTTTAGTCAATTTAAAAGTCTTTTTTGATTATTATCATTGTAGAGTTAAATGCTCTTATATTTTTATTATTTGATCTGTCAGCTTTAAATGACATCCTTTGATTCCCAGCTATTAACAATTCAATGCTGCCGTGCAGTCATTCTTGGAGGCTGGACTTTGTCCTCTAGTAATTTCCCCAGATAGACTCATGGGAACAATTTCTACTCAGTTCTCATTTATTCAACACTATTTGCTGGTAGTTTTTATAGCTAAAGAAACATTTGACTCGATAGAATTTCCTTGACTTCTATTTTCTTTAAGTTAATTTTATATGTTGATCAACCATCATATAGGTTTGAATGTTCCTGTAGATTTTCTCACCATTCCTATTTTAATCTATTTTTCTGGCTGCTAAAGAGATTCTGTACTTTGGCGTCCACACATCTTGGGGTCCACTATTCTGGGTCAATTTTTCTAGCAAAGATTTTCCTTTTCAGCACATAGATTCAAGCCTACTTTTATTTTAGGAAACATTTCTTGAATTGTGACTATCTTCTTCAGGTAATTTGTTTCTTTGGAGGGTCTTCTTTGGAGACCCTATTTAGGTGTGTGCTGAATTTCCCTTCCTGCTTCCTTATCTTTTTCTCACTCATTTATTTTATTCTTTCTTCTGTGTCTAGTTGTAAATTTGCTTCACTTCTGTCCTCTCTGCCCTTATATTTTCTTCAGTATTTTTTTTTTTTTCACTCTGGTGTGCCGTCCATTTTCCTCTTTACTTCTGCGTTCATTTTACTTTTTGTCTACTCCTTTCTTGAGATCTATCTGCTTTTATTTTATCTCCTTCCATTTTTTCAACATTTATTTCCTGAGCACTTTAATTTCTACTTTGTGGTATTATTCCGGAGAGGCAATAGTCATTCAGCTTTTCAAATTTCTGATAAAGTATTTGCTTTCAATTTTCAGCTGATGTGTGGATTTGTTGTCAATAAATTTGGTACTCTTTTTTTTTTTTTTTTTTTTTTTTAAAGATTTTATTTTTTTTCCCTTTTTCTCCCCAAAGCCCCCCGGTACATAGTTGTGTATTCTTCGTTGTGGGTTCTTCTAGTTGTTGCATGTGGGACGCTGCCTCAGCGTAGTCTGACGAGCAGTGCCATGTCCGCGCCCAGGATTCGAACCGACGAAACACTGGGCCGCCTGCAGCGGAGCGCGCGAACTTAACCACTCGGCCACGGGGCCAGCCCCTAAATTTGGTACTCTTTGGGTTTTGCAACATTTTGGGTTTAATGGTAGCTAAAACTGATAAATGTTTTTGATATATGATACAATTAAAACCTGGATCCCTTTGTTTATGCAGTTAATTTTTTAAAACCTATCTATTTAATATTTTCTTTCTAGATTTATCTTTTGGCTGTAACTGGCTAACATTTAACCTTATCCATTTAACTTCATCCCCCTAATTAATAAGCATTATCTTCTACTTTGAGGGTTTTTAAGAATATATTATTAGGAATAAAAGTTAAAGAGTGTTCTATGACAATTCACTAGATCCTTCTCTTAGGCTGACATTTGTCCAAAACTCCACGTCCTTTCAGGTGTAATTGTTCTACATGTTATTAATCTCTTTACTTGTCCTTTTATGCACTCTAGTCTCTTTAATTCTTCCAACAGTACTTCAGTCTGTCCTGCTAGTAATGCAATTAGCTTTTTCAATAGAAAAGCACCTTATTTGATTATAGTTGAATACACTTAAATTTGACTCTGAAATTGCTGGTGAGGATTAGAGGGCATAAATGTAGATTCCTGGACTAATTCTTATCTTGTAACATAACAAAAATGATGAAGTTATCATCATCATTATTATTATTGTTATGAATAATTAGCATTTTACTGATTATTTACCACCTGTCTTGCAGCTGTACAAACCATTTTGTACAAAATACTTTATTTAATCTTCACAGTAATCTCAATATAGTAGAAACTATGACCCCATTCATATATGGAAATCTGACATGCAGAAAGTTTACGTAACTCACTCAAAGTTACATAGCCAGTAGTTAATGGAGCCAGCATTTAGACCAAGGCAGTCTGATCCTAGCGCACACTCTTTAAACCACTTCTGTATACTATCTTTCTTTATTAGCTCTGCAATCTTGGTTCTGTCCTCTAATTTCTCTAGAACTTTGCTCCTCATCTCTAAAATAAGAAGCTTAAAATATACGATCTCAAGGATCTTTTCCACCTCTAATATTTTGTGATTCTGGGAAAGACTTTCATTTATTTTTTCTCTGTTTTATAAAAACCTATTTATTTTTTTCTTGTAGAGTAGCCAGGAATCCACTTCCAACATTACTTCTGGAATGATGCTGCCTTTCCCATTTCTCAAGGGCTTACACCTGAGGTGCTGTTGAGGCAATACCAAGTCAGCATTCAATACGTGACAAGTAGATTCACTCTAAAAATGGAAGCTGCCATGCTAAACGAACTAATATTGCAAGTATATTCTCAGAATGCATGCCCTTGGGACATCTTTTGTAAGAGGGAATCTACCTTGGTGGAGAATTCTCTAATCTTCTATTACTTTTCTTTCAATCCTTCATCCTCCTGTGCGATAAATTTAGAGGGCAAGTCCTCACAGCTAGTTACAGCTAAAAGCAAGTTCAAGGCCATTTTGCAATCACAGCCAGTCCTTCTTATACAACTGGTCCAAGAGTCACAAGTGACAGGCAGTCCTAAATTAATCCTATTTGGGCTGATTCTGTGTTGTTATAGATTTCCATTCCTCTAGCTTGCTGCTTAGCAGCACCAGCTCTGGCTACCAATGCCGACGACTCCTTGGTGTGTCATTGTCAAATCCACTTCAAATCAAACATGCAAAGCATTTGGTCTCATTTAACCCAGCTCTTTTCCCCAAAGAGCAGCTCAAAAAGTGATTTCTGTGGAGGAAAAGAGTTTGACTCATCTTTCTGTATCTTGTGAGTTCTGCAGTTCATGGAAACTTACAAGTGGGTGGGATGGTGATTTAAACAGAATTCATACTTAGTGTTTAATATTTCAAAATCCTGGATATTATCTCTTTGCTATGACTTTCTGCCTCTTATCTTCCTTTCTTTGGATCAGCCAGTCTTGTTGGGAAAATGATAAAACTAAGAGTTCCAGATTAGGCACTTGGTTCTGGAAGAGAGGATAGCTTCCCTGTGTCTATCTGACCCAGGAGACTTTCCTCTCTAGATACCCTAAGGCACATGCAGGCTCCTATTTCTCTACCCTTTCCCCCTTGCATTACCACCATTTTTTGCCTTTATCTTAAATCTTACCAGAAAATCTGGAAACACTTCCGTATTCATAGGACAATAGTAGGTACCTCATTATAGGGGAAAGCACATTACTATGGACTGTGTGTGTCCTCCTAAAATGTACATGTTGAAACCCTAATCCAAAATTTGATAATATTAGAGGTGGGGCTTCTGGGGAGTGATTAGGTCATGTGGGTGGAGCCCTCATGAATGGGATTAGTGTGCTTATAAGAAAAGACACGAGAGAGATGATCTCGTTCTCCACAATATGAGAATACAGGCTGAAAGTGGCCATCTGCAAACCAGGAAGAGAGGCTTCACCAGACACAGGATCTGCCAGCACCTTGATCTTGGAATTCCCAGCCTCTAGAATTGTGAAAAATAAATGTTTGTGTTTTTATCCACCCAATCTATTACAAACACCCAGTTTGTCATAGCAGCCCCAACTGGCAAAGACATCCACTTAGCTAGAAACGAGACCTACGTTCCAGCCTAGTCTCTACTCCTGTAACCTGAATAACTCACTAAACCCCTTGAATTTTTAGTCTTCTTCAAATATATCTCTCATCTTGATGATTTTTAAAGTCCCTATCAACTTTAAATGCTGTCATTATACTCATTTTAAAGAACTATCATCTTAATCTTAGTGGTGTAATAATCTGAATAATGAAAGCCCTAGTTTCTAGGTAACTGCCTATCATTCAGAATTCTCTTCCAAACGTAGTAATTCTGGATAGATAGCTAATTTCCCATCTTTGCTTTGGAGAGCTCTCCTAGGTGGAAAAATAGAAAAAATAGAATACGATTTTAGAAGTTTTAAATCTTCACTTTTATTTTACTTTTTTTGGTAGTTGCAATTTTGGTCAGAGAGTCTCAGATGAGCTGTATTATTTGCAAGAACAAGTCAAGGCTTTTTTACATAGAAATATTGATTGATTACCCAAATAAAAGCTGCGGGTAAAATTTTCTATTAAAAAGACTAAAGGACTACATACTTGCCCTGCTAATTGGCAAAAAACAGCTAGTTCCATATCATGAAACAACAGCATACACACATAGAAGCTAGGACAAAAGAAAGAGAAGAAAATGGGGATAGTAAAAGAGAAAAAAGAGATTTAAAAAAATCCCCAAATGCCAACTTCCCCTGAGCCACTGTCATAATAAACAACTGGTTGTCAGATATTATACCCTTGGGTGTAACTCGTGCTGCTTTGTCACCTAGGACAGATGCTCCTACATTTAGGGTGAGATCTTCCCTTCTGCTACCAAAAACATCATCTTAAGCATCTTGCCCTTAGACTTGGGCAAAAGGACTCCTTTCCGAAGCCCTGGGCTTTGGAGGGCCCTGTTCTAGCTCTCCTGTGACTGAAACCAGAAGAGCAAAAGACCAAGGGATGTCCTCAGCAGTGACAGTACCTCCCCCTCCTAGACAATACTCTGAGTACCTGGTATTCCATCCATGTCCCCATGGCCCGGAGTGAGTTTCCAGGACCTATGCAAGCCTACTCCTTCAGTCCTTCCACCTGAAAGCAGACCAAGCCACCAATTTGCTTACTCCCATGTCCAAGGAGTTCTTAAGGGGCTCCTTTTGAAGGGAGTGTACCGGAGCAAAGCCTTTACCATGAAAACCTGAGCTGGGACAGGTAAGGGTCTGGAGACAACTCTCCCTGTGCCACCACATTCTGGCAGGAAGCTCCAAAGTGTCCAAGAGTAGTAAATTCAGTGACTTCCCCAGTTATATGAAGGTATATTTGTAGTTAGGGGATAGAACATATTTCATTTAACAGTTTAAATATATAGGTAGAAGATACATGGGCCTCCATTTGTACTCTTATCCTGAGGCCCACCAATGTTAGGGTTAGGTCAGTCTTAAGTGCTATTGTCACCTTGTGCCTAGTTTTTACCTTATAGGACAAGAGTAGGCAAAAGGCACAGGTCTAGGTTTATCACTACAACACTCAAAGTCTGTCAGTGTTAAGCTCCCCTGGGAGGAAGGCCCACAGGTCTCCTTCACTCCATGACTTGAATCAGGGCCCTTTAGTGTGAAGCTAAGTCAATCCTTCCAGCAACCTCTTAGGTCAATGGTCACTTCCAGGGCTGTGCCCACTTCTCCAAGATATTTTTGTTGAGTCAACTGCCATTTGCTCTTCTTAAATGAAAAGAGAAAATTAAATGTAGCTAATATTTATTAAGCTACAAATCAGGCATTGTACTAGGCACTACATACTTTCTCCTCTCACCATTTCAACTTTACAACAAGACAAGTATTATCTCTATTGGACAGAAGAGGAAACTGAAGGTTAGAAAAGTTAAGAAATTGGCTAAGGAACCCTGGACTCTTTGACTCCCAACATTATTTGTGATTCCGCTAACCTTGTAATTGCCACAAAAGGGCCATTTCAGCCTGAAACTCTGCCACCACCCTTCCACTTTTCAAAGACAGCCCAAAAGACTTGCTCACACTTCTGTTGAAATCTCAAACCAGCCATGCATTGACTCTGACCCCCATACCTTTGCTTAGCTCCCTGAATGGTGGCTGCTGCCTGGTGAGGATGATTGTGGGAACTTCACCATGGCTGCTTTAGACTCAGAAGGAATGGTGGAAAGAGTTTAAGTTTTGGTATGAAAATAAGGGCTGAGGTCAGCAACTAAAGTTTCCAGATAGTGTCATTACTCAAGTTCATGACGTGGCTTGAATTTCAGCAGAGGGTGTTGGTAGGAAGCTAGGCCCTGAAGCAATGCCTCCTCAGTTTACCCAGCTAGGTTACCAGTCCAGCCTAATGCCATGAAGGAAGACTGAAGTACCCATGAAGGAGCAGTGTGGCAGAGGACTCACGAATGGCCTATGCAAAGTGACAGCAAGAAAGGGTACATCTTGGAAGGCACTCTAGCATTCACAGGTAATGCTAAATTCTGTCCACTAACTAAAGGGAAGCCTTTGTGGGTATAGACTCAGTCAGGGCCTGAGTGGAGTTGAACTTTAAGGCAGGTAGAGAGATCACAAATGGACAAACTAACATTTTCCTCTGTGTAATCTACAAATTTATTCAGTTTAATTCAAAAAGATTTTATTGAACATCTGTAAGAAACGTAAAGGAAATAGTACTTGTAAGGAACTATTTACGCATTGTGAAGGGCAGTGTTAAATAAGATAGGATGGGCACTGTTTCCCAGGCCCCCACTGCCTCTCATGAAGGAGAGTGCAACATATACAGTTAATCATGATGTGAAAAGTGTTATGATAGAACTATAAATTGCAATGGAAGGCAGAGAGGGAGATTAACTTCAGTGCCAGTAGAAGGGTTGCTAGCAATTTGTTACATCTCGTTGGTCCAGATATTTATTTTCTCCTTAGGGACTGTACACTAGAAATGTCTACAAGGAAAATATGTATTATGCAATACATCCTGTTTTTTTTTCAATTAGAGAAGTGATCAATAAGCTCTTTCATTTTTCTTGTATGAACCAATCTAGCATTTTCCTCTTTTTTTTACTGAGGTTAGTTGGTATATAACATTATACTAGTTTCAAGCGTACAACACAATGATTCACAATATATTGCAAAATGATCACCATAATAAGTGTAGTTAACATCTGTCACCATACATAGTTTTGAATTTTTTTTCTTGTGATGAGAACTTTTAAGATTCATTCTTTTAGCAACTTTCAAATATGCAATACATTATTTGTAACTACATCACCATGCTGGACATTACATTCCCATGACTTATTTTGTATCTAGAAGTTTGTATCTTTTGACCCCCTTCATCTGTTTTGCCCACCTTCCCCCACCCCTCTCCTCGGGCAACCACCAATCTCTTCTCTGTATCTATTAACTTTTTTATTTTAATTTTTTTAGATTCCATATATAAATGAGATAATATGATATTTGTCTTTCTTTGTCTGACATATTTCACTGAGCATAATGCCCTCAAGGTCCATCTATGTTGTCACAAATGGAAAGGTTGCATTATTATTTATGGCTGAATAATATTCCACTGCATATATACCACAACTTCTTTATCCATTCATCCATCAGTGGACCCTTAGGTTGTTTCTGTATCTTGAATACGTTAAATAACGCTGCAATGAACATGGGGGTGCAGATATCTTTTCAAGTTAGTGTTATTGTTTTCTTTGCATAAATACCCAGAAGTGGAATAGCTGGATCACATGGTGGTCCTATTTTTAATTTTTCAAGGAGCCTCCATACTGTTTTCCATAGTGACTGTACCAATTTACATTCCTACCAACAGTGCACAAGGGTTCCCTTATCTCCATGTCCTCTGCAGCACTCATCTCATATCTTTTTGATAATAGCCATTCTAATAGGTGTGAGGTCATACCTCATTAAGATTTTGATTTGCATTTCCCTCATGATTAGTGATGTTGAACATCTTTTTATGTACCTATTACACATCTGTGTGTCTTCTTGGGAAAATTGTTCAGATCTTCTGCCCATTTTTTAATTGGATTGTTTGTATTTTTGCTGTTGAGTTGTATGAGTTCTTTGTGTATTTTGGACATTAATCCCTTGTCAGATATGTAATATGCAGATATTTTTCTCCGATTCAGTGGATTGCCTTTTTATTTTGTTGATGGTTTCCTTTGCTGTGCAGAAGCTTTTTGCTTGATGTAGTCCCACTTATTTATTTTTAGCATTTTCCTCTTAAAAGCAGAATAGTTGATTTGTGGGTATGTTTCTTCCTCTTTATTTTTAGACAGGTAATTTTATCCATGGGTTGATGGTTTTCTAGCTTAAGAGTCATTTTCTTAACCTTGTTAACCTGATTATGAATCCTATTAACTTTGTTGATTATGTTTTCCAGTTGAATCAGTGTGTTTTCCAGTATGAATCAGACAGGTTTCCAGACAATGGAATTTCTGAATGGTGATTGTATTTACATAAGTATGATGTTTTCGTCAGAGAATAAACTTTAAGATAGTTTAGTAGAAACATAAAGTGGTGCTTTAAAAATCGTGTGCTTTGTTATTTTTCTTGGAACATCAACTTCCTGAAGTTTCTGTAGCAAGCTGGTCAGAAAGCAGTTTATTGAGAAATGATATGGTGACTGTCATTTGCAAGCTCCCTACATCTATCAGGTAAAGTGATTAAACCTGCATCTATCATTCAGCATAATTAATCAGTAAGACACAACAGCCCATGTTCGAGTGCTCATTAATCTGTAGTTCAGGTACATACATCTCAGACTTCAAGTTCATATAAGAAATACATCCATCAGTGCTGCCACATGCACTGGTGTTCCCTATTGCAGTTATAAAATGGGTAGGTATTCTTTAAAGAAGGGTGGAAAGAGGTTTTTCCCTAAGCAGAGTCAAGAAATTACAGAGTTCTTCAAAGACTTCTAAGCATAAAACAAAAACCCACTAAAATAGATTTCTTCGTTATTTATTTATTTTAGGTCCCCCCCACCAATGATGATAAGTCATTGTCCACTTCATGAAATAGATCTCTGAGTATAAATGATTTAAATTCAAGGGTCTATTCAGTCATGCAACACATACTGACTGGACATCTAACATACCCTAAGGGACATAGCAATGATTTGACAAGCTCCTTGCTCCCAAGAGCTCTACAGTCTGGGGTTCAAAGGTCAACAGTGTTAGAACGGGAGCCTGTTGTCACCTTGAATTTCATCAGCACCAACCGAGGTTTACCATTTTGCAAGAAGACAGATCTCTTTCTAGAGTTAGCTAACGCAGTTTGTTAATAATGGTTTAGATACTTGAAAAACTTTAAATGTTTAATTTTGCTTAGGTAAAATCTGAATGTGTCTTGATAGTGGAAGAGAACATAGTGGTTACCTGGTTTAATTCAATCATTTCACAAATGAGCAAAGCTTGAAGGGGAGGTACTCAAGTTCACCCAGCTGGTGATTATCAACATCCAAGTGCAAATATATCGTCCACTTACCCAGTTTTCTGCTCCCACTCTACCATGCTTTCTTCAGGAAAAATTATTTGATACAGCTTTTGGTGAAAAAAAAATAGAAGTTTTGATGTATATTATTTTTAGCACTTAATCTTTTTCTTTTATTATTATGATTGTTTTAGTAATTCAAATGATATAGAAGTGTGACCCTACCATATTTTTTCTACGTTCATAGAAACATACACAAATGCATAGACACACACACAAATATGGTTTTCAAAATAAGTGAATATATATCGTTTAACTGATAAGATTACGTTTCCTTAAGGATTCCACTTCTGACGCTTTTCTTCCTTTCCCACTTTAATCACAATTCCCTACAGGATGGGTCTGACTTTTCCAATGTAGATGTTGGATCTAACTAATGTGTCAGTTTTATGTTAAGCAAAAAGAAGCTTCTTTCTCTTGGCTGCTGTTAGAATGCTGTCTCACGATCCTGAATGAATTCTTCAGTCTCAAACTTAATATCCTCAGAAATTGGGCTGGTAGAGGAAGGAAGAGACTAGAGGGACAAAGAAGGTAGAAGAGTAGGTGCACTGGTATTTCTGACAAACTCACAGTGGAGTTTTTCTCAGCAACTTAGAATATGTGCATATTCGTAATGAGCATTTTTGAATATGTTTTAGGTAATGGATATTGGCGGTGGAAAATCCTCAGAAAAGGGGCGTCCATTGACCCCACCCAGAAATGTATAAGTGGCTACGTCTGAGCTCAGAAATGAGAGAGGGCTTTGTCGAGAACACAAAGTCAGGTGTCGCTAATATTTTCTCATGTCAATCAAAATTTCACAGTTCTGCACTCTAGCTAACAGCCAAGTAAGATTGAAAAATGTTGATATTCTAGATGAGAGCTGAAAGGCATCATGTTGTTTGAGTTCCTCCAATTATGAAAAATAAATCAGTGATTTTAACTGTGTGTTTCAGGAATTCTGACCACTTTAAATAAGAGCTTTTGCTGACTGAAGGATATTTGTGATGAAATTAGTTTTCCTTTTAAATTCTGCCTTCCTAAGCCTGATAAAGTCACTTCCACAAAGTTGTCAACTCTTTGAATTAGTTTCTTTTGGTAATCACATAAATTAAGTTGCAAAGTCTTAACTCTTGAAAAATTACAAAATCTATAAAATGGATTTAAAAAAAAAAGGTAGAATGGAAAGAAACCTACACACAACAAAAAACGTCCCTAATGTTTATTTTCTTCTTGAAAAATTCTTTGTGTTTTTATAGAGCCTCAATCCAGTATATACACCCCACCTCCCCTCCTTTTCTGCTGTGGATCTCAATCTAATAAACAAATATCTCATTTTAGGATGGCACCAAATTTCTAACCTTCTCATAAGCGCATACTGTACTTTCTGGGTTAATAAAATTATCATTCTCGTTTACATATTTTTAAACAGCTAAGCATTTTAATACACATTCTTGAGAAAAATAGAGGTATGCAAAATTATTAGCAGTTTTATAACACAATAACCAATGAAAGCAACAGGAGGAAACCCAAACAAATATTTGATTTGGATAGCATTTCACCATTTACAAGCACTTTTTATAAATTTCAATTCACTTGCATATATCACATCACTTATGGCAACCAATAAAGAATAAAACTATGGGGTCCATCACTTGTCCTGCCAATTGGCACATTGTATTTTACTGTAAGATTGAAAACATGGGGTTGATAGTTCGTATTTAAAAGGTTGACATTTATTTTACAAGAAAATTGGCAGCTTGTGTCTTGTGGTAACATAACGTGGAACAACTATCTGGTTATCCAAACTCAAGGAATAACATATCATTAAAGTTCCTTTAAAATAGGAATTGGAGAGATCATGAGATGATAGTTTACATCTTGGTTTCCCTTTCCTTTGGAGCTTTGGATGTTTATGAGAGAAAAAAATTGTTGCTGTCATAAGGTGGCTTCTGTGAAGAGCAATGTGCCATGATTCGGAGGGAGTGTCTGAAATTATAAGTTCCAGTTGCCAAAATGAGTCCTAGTGTGGATTTCTTAATTGGTTCCAGAATTGGCCAACCTTGATTAGACTTTGGACTAACTGGATGCTACTAAATAACTTTTGTAGTTATTTTTTTCAGTTATTTTATTGAGGTCATAAAGGTTTACAGCATTGTGAAATTTTAGGTGTACATTATTATTTAATAGTTTCTGTATAGACCACATCATGCCCACCAACAATAGTCTAATTTTTATCCATCACTATACATATGTGCCCCTTTACCCCTTTCATCCACTCCCAAACCCCCTTCCCCTCTGGTAACCACTTGCGTGATCTCTTTGTCCATGTGTTTGTTTATCCTCCATATATGAGTGAAATCATGTGGTGTTTGCCTTTCTCTGTCTGGCTTATTTCACTTAAATCATACCCTCAACGTCCATCCATGTTGCTGCAAATGACATGATCCTCTCTTTTTTATAGCTGAGTAGTACTCCATTATACACATATATATGTTCCTTATCTTCTTTACACATTCACCTGTAGAAAGGCACTCGGGTTGCTTCCACATCTTGGCTATTGTGAATAATGCTACAATGGACATAGTGTATAAGTCTCTTTGAATTGTTTATTTCAAGATCTTTGGATAAATACCCAGTAGTGGGATGGCTGGGTCATATGGTATTTCTATTTTTAACTTTTTGGGAAATCTCCATACTGTTTTCCATAGTGGCTGCACTGGTTTGTATTCCCACCAGCAGTATATCGGGGTTCCCTTTTCTCTACAGCCTCTCTAACATTTGTTATTTTTAGTCTTGTTAATTATAGCCATGCTGATAGGTGTAAGGTGATATCTCATTGTAGTTTTAATTTGCATTTCCCTAATAATTAGTGATGTTGAACATCTCTTCATGCCTCTTGGTCATCTGTATATCTTCTTTGGAAAAATGTCTGTTCATATCATCTGCCTATTTTTTGATTTTTTTTTTTTTTTGAGGAAGATTATCCCTGAGCTAACATCTGCCACCAGTCCTCCTCTTTTTGCTGAGGAAGACTGACCCTGTGCTAACATCCGTGTCCATCTTCCTCTACTTTATATGTGGGACGCCTGCCATAGCATGGCTTGCCAAGCAGTGTGTGGGTCTGCACCCAGGATCTAAACCCGCAAACCTCGGGCCACAGAAGTGGAACGTGTGAACTTAACCACTGCGCCACCATGCTGGCCACCGGATTGTTTGTTTTTCCTTTGTTGAGTTATATGAGTTCTTTACATATTTTGGAGATTAATGACTTGTTGGATATATGATTTGCAAATATTTTCTCCCAGTTGGTGGATTGTCTTTTTGTTTTGTTCGTGGTTTCCGTTGCCTTGCAGAAGCTCTTTAGTCTGATATAGTCACATTTGTTTATTTTTTCTTTTGTTTCCCTTGCCTGTGTAGACATGGTATTTGAAAAGACACTAAGAGTGATGTCAAAGAGTGCGCTGCCTGTATTTTCTTCTAGGAGTTTTATGATTTTGGAACTTCCATTCAAGTCTTTAATCTATTTTGAGTTAATTTTTGTGTATGGTGTGAGATAATGGTCTACTTTCATTCTTTTTTTTTAAAGAAAAGATTGGCACCTGAGCTAACATCTGTTGCCAATTTTCTTTGTTTTTAGTTCCTCTTCTTCTTTTCCCCAGAGCCCCCCAGGACATAGTTGTATATTCTAGTTGTGAGTGCCTCTGGTTGTGCTATGTGGGATGCCGCCTCAGTGTGGCCTGATGAGCGGTGCTGTGTCCGTGCCCAGGATCAGAACCGGTGAAAGCTTGGGCCACCAAAGCAGAGTGGGCAAACCTAACCACTCGGCCATGGTGCCAGCCCCTATTTTCATTCTTTTACATGTGGCTGTCCAGTTTTCCCAAACTGTTTATTGAAGAAATTTTCCTTTCTCCATTGCATGTTCTTAGCTCCTTTTTTGAAGATTAGTTGTCCATAGGTGTGTGATTTCTGAGCTTTCAATTCTGTTCTATCCATCTGTGTGTCTGTTTTTGTGCCACTACCATGCTGTTTTCATTACTATAGCTTTGTAGTATATATGTATATATATTTTTCTTTTCTTTACAGAAATAAAGCCCACTCCTTTTTTTTTTTTTTTGTGAGGAAGATTGGCTCTGAGCGAACACCTGTTGCCAATCTTCCTCTTTTTATTTTTCCTCCCCAAAGCCCCAGTACATAGCTGTATATCCTAGTTGTAAGTCCTTCTAGTTCTTCTATGTGGGATGCCACCACAGCATGGCTTGATGAGCTGTGTGGGTCCAGGCCTAGGATCTAAATTGGTGAACCCCAGGCCTCCCAAGTGGAGGGTGGAACTTTACCACTACACACCCCAGCCAGCCCCTGAGGTATATTTTGAAGTCAGGGATTGTGATGCCTCTAGCTTTGTTCTTTTTCCTCAGGATTGCTTTAGCTATTTAGGTCTTTTGTTGTTCCATATGAAATTTATGATTCTTTGTTCTATTTCTGTGAAGAACGTCATTGGGATTCTGATTGGGGTTGAAATGAATCTGTCAATTGCTTTAGGTAATTTGGACATTGTAACTACGTTCATTCTTCCAATCTATGAGCATGGAATATCTTTCCATTTCTTTACTTCATCTTTGATTTCTTTCAATGTCTTATAGTTTTCAGTCAAAGTCTTTCAGTATAGTTTGTTATAGGTCTTTCTCTTTTTTGGTTAAGTTTACTCCTAGATATGTTATTCTTTTTGTTGTGATTGTAAATGCCATTATATTCTTGAGTTCTCTTTATGCTAGTTAGTTGTTAGTGTACAGAGATGCAACTGATTGGCATCACCCATCTGGGTCTGGAGCCCCTCATGTTGCGTGCACTACAGGAAGTTGCTCCCAAAGTCATTCGGCCTACAATGGTGCAGTTGAGTACCATCCCCTCACAACCTCGTGGCTGCCACATCCTTTGTGCTGTGGAAACTGACAGTGACAAAACTCTCAACTACCCACTACCTCTGCTTCAACTGTTCTTGGGCAGCCATGCCTGGACTCCCACTGTATCCCTGCTCCTCGAGGCCTGGTCCTTGTGCCTTCACCAGAATT
This sequence comes from Equus quagga, assembly GCF_021613505.1. NCBI lineage: Eukaryota > Metazoa > Chordata > Mammalia > Perissodactyla > Equidae > Equus > Equus quagga. Next base: position 25,352,729 of record NC_060286.1, read on the forward strand.
AGCGGAACAGGTCTGGGGTATAGCCCAGCCCTTGGACAGCTCCCTGGGCCTCCAGGTGCAGGAGCTATGGGGAGGCCATGGCATGAGTAGGATCAAGCTGCAACTGTCCCAACACCCTCAGGCAGGTGTACAAGTGGCCACTCCGGGGGCTCTGTGGAAGGCCCTGACAAGAAAACTAACCAGGCTGGAGCAGCTCTCCTTCTTGGTGTTGGACGAAGCAGGAACACTGCTGGATGAAGCTTCTTGGAACTAGTGGATTGCATTATGGAGAAGAGCCACGTAGCGCAAGGCTCAGCTGTCTTAAAAGAACCCTTCCATCCGACAGCTCAATTGGTTATGGTAGGGGGCACATTTCCCAAAGGTGTAAGCCAGCTGCTGAGTAAAGAAGCCAGCCCAGACTCTCTAACCACAGTCACTAGCTGCATGCTCCACTGTGTCATGCCTCATGTCAGACAGACATTTATGAGGCTGAAGGGAGCAGAGAAGGTGACTGAGTTGGTGCAGATCCTCAAGCAGCATGACAGAGCATATAGGACGGGCCCCTCAGGAACTGTTCTGGTGTTCTGTAAGAGCTCCAGCACTGTGAACTGGCTAGGATGTATTCTAGATGACCACAAAATCTGAAACCTAAGGCTTTGGGGACAACTGCTAGCCTCAATGAGGGCAGGTATTTTCCAGTGCTTCCCAAAGGGCTCCCGAGACATACTTCTCTACATATATATAGCCTCTCAGGGCTTGGACAGCACCCATGCAGAGCTGGTTGTCACTTATGATTTGGGCCTCACCCGGCAAGACTACATCCACAGAGCGGGGTCGGGAGGGAGGGAGGTGGGCCATGTGGGGAGTGAGGTGCCAGGTACAGTCATCATCTTTGTGACCCATCCCTGGGATGTGAGCCTGGTTCTGAAGATTGAGCTGACAGCTTGCCAGAGGAGAAGGCTTCCAGGACTAGGGTCCTCAGTGGGAGACCCTTTGCCCCAGCAAACCTGACTGAAGCTGGCTTAAATGTGATGCCATAACAAGGATCTTTCCCTGTGTCCTTAGGGGGGTGAGAGCACTTGTCAGTAGAATGTGCTAGGCTGCCCAGTCACCTGCCTGGAGGACTAGTAAACTGCTGTCTGACTTCAAAAGGTAAGATGTTGGCCACCATTGGAGGGTGAGCTTCTGAGCAGGGCTCTCTGTTATCTTTCCCATGACTCAGGAAACATAAAGTAGATTTTGGCTTTGCATTGTGTCACGATTGCTAACAATAAATGATGTTTTATGGATCTCCTCTAATAATAGTTACCACTGGGGCAGAATTAACTGAATTCTGAGAAGATTCACACTCCAAACTACCACACCCAGGACAAAGGCTTTTTCAGTTGACGGTTTAGTTTGTAAACATTTAGATTTTGTTTCATGCCCCCAAAACATCCATTAAGCCCCCAGGAGAAGGGAAAGGTGAAGTGACTAGCAGTGGAGAGAATTTCCTTCACCAACAATGCTGACCGCAGGCTTGGTCACTCTTGGTGAAGTCTCTCTGGGAAGTACTGGCAGAAGAATAAAAGGCAGACTGACACAAGTGTGGCTGGTGTGCATTTCCAGGCTCTGCCTTCTTTTCTGTCCCCTGGTGGCAGAGGAAGAAGAGAAAGGATTGAACTGTCTTATGAAACTGACAAAATACACAGATGGCACCCTTGGACTGTCTGCTGGTTCCAGTCTCTGCAATGTTATATAAGTTTTGCCTAAAGTAATGAACAGTTGAGAGTCAAAATCTAATACTCCACAAAACGACTTAAAAATACTTGCACACTGAAAATGATAAGGTTTCAGAGAACAGAAATGGGCCCAGGGCAACCTTTGCCAAAAGATAATATTGTACTAAATGTACAATCATACCTCTTTTCCATACAAAGAAACTGAAGCTCAGAGGAATGAAAGAACTTGCTCAAGATCACACAGTTAAGTTGGACAGAATCTGGTCTTGTCTACACCAAGATTTGCGTTCTTAACTACCATACTAGATTTTTGAAAATGTGATACAGGCATAAAATTACTATACATCTCTGTTTTCCTTGGATATTCCTTGTTTACATCTATGCCTGGCACAGTTTTTAATACTCCCCACTTTGACTATCAAAACTGACCAAGTTTAGGTAATAATTTGGTCGCTCTATCCTTGGAGCACTATGGTGGAACTGCCCAAGAAGCTTATTAAAAGTGCAATTTTGTTTTGTTTTGTGAGGGAGATTGGCCCTGAGCTAATATCTGTGCCAATCTTCCTCTCTTTTGTATGTGGGATACTGCCACAGCATGGCTTGATGAGTGGTGTGTAGGCCCATACCTGGGATCCAAATCCGAGAACCCTGGGCGACCAAAGCAGAGCATGTGAACTTAACCACTATGCCACTGAGCCAGCCCCAGCAGATTTTTGAGCCCCACTCCAGATTTGGGTAAGTTTTCTGAGGAATGGCCCAGGAATCTATGTACAAGTAATTTTTTTTTTTTTTGAGATAGGTTAGCCCTGAGTTAACATCTGTCGCCTATCCTCCACTTTTTGCCGAGTGAGACTGGCCCTGAGCTAACATCCATGCCCATCCTCCTCTACTTTATATGTGGGATGCCTGACACAGCATGGCTTGCCAAGTGGTGCCTAGGTCCACACTCGGAATCTGAACCTGCGAATCCCGAGTCACCAAGCCAAGCACGTAAACTTAACTGCAATGCTACCAGGCCGACTCCCTATGTACACGTATTTTTAAGTTGTTTTGTGTACTCCCCAGGTGAGTCTCAAACCCTCTTAAGTTGATAAATCACTTGTGTATGGTGTTCTGCCTTCCACAGAGACCCAGCCAAGTCCGGATAAGGTTTCAGTGCCCCCACCAGAGCAGAGGGATGCTCCCAGACAACTAATCTCTCTGGAGCCTTGGAGAATTTGAGTGGCTGCCTACTGGCCCACCTGCCAGCATAAACCTCCTCCAGGGCCCTCCCCAAAAGCAGCCTGCTCTAATTAGGCCTGACTTCATCTGTCCTATTGTGTACCACACTGATCAATTTAGGAGTAGAGAGAAGGTGCTGTGTTGCTCAACCAGGGTTGGCCGCCCTCTAGAATAGTAGCCCAGCCAGTCTCTACCTCCTGGGCACATCCCCTCTGCAACAGTCTCAGTGAACAAATGTCCCATCTTTGTTTATTCAAGGTCAGCCACAAGGAGCGCCCCCCTAAGGAAGGTTATCACTCATTGCTAGAAAGTTCTTGGTCACACTGTGTCAAAGGCTGCCCCAAATATAGTTCCTTCCTTTGGGTCTGATCAGGCTAAGAGGAGAGTTGTCTATTTTCTCCTCCTCTGAGTAGGACTAAATCATCTTGTGGTAACACCTTTTCACAGCGTTGACTGTATTTTTCACCTGGGCTGCTGCTGAGCCCACATCTCTTCCTTTCGTGGTGATGGGATTGTCATTGTTTTCCCTTTTGCAGGGAGAAAGGAGTGTAATGATTAGGTTGTCATTTTGTATGATGTCATTTTGTCATGAATTTGTTTTGAATTTCATATTATATGGGCCCATCATTCCGACTTCGTGACATCATTCGAGACCCTCATTTTGCCTTGGAGCACCTTTAACATCTCTCCTGGTGTCACTGGACTGTGGTGAGCTGGTCCTCGTACTCCTATCAGCTACAAATCTGGAGCCCCGACATGAAGCCCTAGCACTGAGCAGAACACCTCTCTACTGCCCGTGTAACCTTGGGTAGACCCCTTAACTGCTCGGGTTTTTGAGTCCTCAGTTGTAAAAATGTGAGGGTTCTATGAATTTACATTTGGGGCAGCACAAGGTTGAAAAGAGCTTGTCTTTACATTTATTCTTCCCAACTGGAACATCTACCTTCCTCTCCATGGGTCCAAATCATACTTGTCCTTCAGGCCCACCACCCAGGAGCCTTCTCTGATTTCTAATCCACACAGATCTCTGCCTCTCCAGCTGTTGAATACTTAGCGTCAGTGACATACAATCTACCTCTCTCTTAAGTTAATCTTGCCTCTCAAGCCAATCTCAGTATATGGGCTTCTTTTGCCTCCTGTGGTCCCTGAGGCTGTGCCAGCCCACAGGCATGCTCCACGAGGAGTGGCTACTTGACTAGGCCATGCGTGGGGAGGGCCAGGTGTGAGGGCCCAGGCAGAATGCCTCTCTGCCTCCACCTTACTTTCCTCCACAAAACCCCGAGAATCTGCAGCCTGCCCCTCAAGTCACAGATGTGACTTATGTGACCTCACCGGTAGTGATGACCTCACAGACCCTCTCATGGTTGCCATAGCAGGGCAACTACGCAAACGTGGTGCTCTTGGGGAAACTTCTCTACTAGTTCTCTACCAGAAACCAATCTGTTAGGTTGCCTGAGAGAGAATGTCTGACTGGATCTTCTATATGCACTCCAACTTGTCCTCTGCCCCCTGGGAGGGCAACGGAGCAGGTAGGCCTACTCTGGGCATCTGTGTAAGAGGCATTGGTATACATACAACCTCACCTGGCTGCCACATGTTCTTTTGGGCTTGCCCACCATACCTGAGAACTTCCCCAGCTGTAAGTAATACCAGTGACCTAGGGCCCCCTGAGGGACCCACAGTGTTCCTGCTCACTGCTGAGGACAAGTGAAATGTCATCCCTGAGGGAGAGTTCAGAAAGGTTTACAAATGTAGCCTTCCCCTTTGGGCTACAAGATGCTTCCATTCAGACCCCATCCTGATTGGTCTCTTAGCAAAAGTACATTTTTGTTGGCAAGTGATAAATGGAGCAGTTTGAGGAAGAGCTGTGAAAGTCCACTCTTGAACCTCAACTTCTGGCCCAGGCACCTTTACCATGCTGTCACGCAGACATCCACGTGGGTCCCCTCTGACACTTCCAAGACTGAGCTGCTGAGTACTGGGAGAAAGAGTGGTGTCCCATTGATGGGAAGAACAGTAGAGGCAAGGGGAGTGATGAAGTGATCCTGAGCCTGGAGGGCTGAGGAAATGGTGTCCTGCAAGGTTGGGCTGATGTGAGCCTAGACTCGCTACCCAGATTCTGGCTTTGAACCTCCTGTTCAGTGTTTGTCCTTTTTTCTAATCTAGATAAAAGTATCAGAGGCTAGAGCTCAAAGTGGTTGAAACAGGAGGGATGAAGGAGGCCCAAGAGGCATTGCCAAGGTGAAAAGGGATCTTGACTGATTTGGATTAGATTATTTTTTCCAAAGCTTGAAAGGCCTTTCCATTAAAGCCTCAGAAGTGAGAGACCTTAAGAAATGTTTTCTGTTGTGGAAGGGACAATTGGGGAGGATCCTGATTGCAATTATTTTTGGGTTCTACTGTGTTCTCTGGGAATTGGGAACAGATTTCCTGGTCTCTTGCTGCTGCCATAGGCTCCATGGAATTCCTTTTGTAACTCACATCCCTTCTCTAGGGCACTGAGAGGTGATGGGTCAAGGCTGTGTTTTGGATGCCAAGCAGATTAAAGAGCTTCAACTAGAAACTGAGAGAGACATGAGAGAGGGGAGGTCCTGGCAGGAGACTTTCTCCAGCAGAAGTGACTGATCAGTTTTGATTTTCTTTCCAGCAGCAGCGGCTCCCACTTCTCCTCCTACACCTTGTCTATACCATGTCCTCTACCAAGGGTGTGGAGAAACCCAGATGGTCTGGCACGGAGAGACATACTGCCTGGTTGGTGGCTACCGGGCCTATGGGGATGCTCCTTTGGCCACCCCTGCAAAGGTGGAAGCAGAGGAGCCAGTTCCCAGGCAGGTGCCCAAGAGACATCAAGCTGTGGCAGAGTTGGACAAAGCCACCCTAGCAAAGGTGGAAGCAGAAAAGCCAGTCCCCAGGCGGGCACCCAAGAGACATCGAGCTGGGGCAGAGTTGGACAAAGTCACCCTGGCAAAGGTGGAAGCAGGGAAGCCAGTCCCCAGGCGGGCGCCCAAGAGACATCGAGCTGGGGCAGAGTCCGACCAAGACCTAGGCTGCCCCGCCCCCAATATTCGGACATTGCAGCATGGCGGCAGGAGGCTGACTCCACAGAAGGTCACTGGCTGAGCTACTCTGTAGAGAGGGCAAATATTTAACTGCCTAAGACAGCTAATGCTTCTTCCTGAAGGGACCCCCACTGCCCACCATTGGGGATTAGAACCTGAGTTGTTCTGTCTGAGCCTTTCTTGGCCAGGAGCCTCCTTCCATACTAACTGGCCATGGGCAAGGAGCCTCGGAAACTGAGGTTTCAAATGAGAGGCTTCTCTGAACATCCCAGGACCGAAGCTGGCCTGGAAGAAAACCTGATTTCCTCTGCTCAATCCTCTAGGGTCCCTTCTTTGGCAGAGGAAAGAAAAATGTGCACTCTGCAAGCTGAGGAGGATCCAGGAGCAGAGAGATGATGCCCAATGGCTTTATCAGGGGTCCGGTCTACCAGATGGGCTCCTGCCCTGAGTCGTTGCCAACAGCTACCAACACAAAACAGAAGCTGGGAGTTTTGAAACTGAAAGACGTGATCTGTGGCTACCCAGGGAGCCTCCTGCCTAGGGTCTCAGGAGGCAGAATAAAGTGACCTGGGAAGACCTGTTCCCTGGAGCAGGAACAGGATGAAGAGAGTCAAGCAGCATCCCACATGAGGCGCACATGCTCCTTTATTCCCAGCCCTTTCATGACCCAGTGGGGTTCCTTACTGTTCAATAAAATGATTTTCTATGACAGTATTTGACTTGAAATCCTGATTGTCCAAGGCCAGGCCCCAAAGCTCCCTCTTCCCTTAAAGTACATTCCCACACAGAGTATCTGGTCCTCCATCACTTTCTGCTTCCATAAAGAGCCCTTGGGTGCAGCTTCTAAGTATACGGCTGTGCAAATTGGAAAGGACACAGGCAGGTTCTTTAAGAAATGCAGAGCCTGATGAGTACTTCCCTCTGTATGTACAAGGGTGTGTGTGTTTAAGGAGAGGAGAGGCAAGACTAAGAAGATGCTGTTACATCTATCAATCCACCCATCCATCTATCCATTTCTTTAACAAATCTTTTCTTGACAACCTGTTACATACCAGCAACTGTGATAGTTGCTTGTGATGTTTCAGTGAGAGGATCAAAGCCCCTTTCCTCAAGTTGCCCACAAACTGAAGGAAGAAACAAGTCAACAGTATTATTTCAAGGAATTACAATTGCTATAAAGAAAAGTCAGATCCTATTTGACTTCTGACTTTTGAGTATAAGAGGATAGAGTGATGAAGGGGTGCTATATTACACAAGGTAGTCAGGGAAGGCTACTTTGAGGAGGTGACATTTCAGTGGAGATGTGAGACAGTCATGTGAGGAGCTGGAAGAAGAGTATTCCTGGAGGAGGAAATGCTAAGTGCAAAGACACTGAAGTAGGAGTGAGGCTGGCCTGTTGTAGGACCAGCAAATAGTCCAGTGTGGCTGGTGAGGAAAGATAGAGAAGAATGCCAGCTGTGGTTGGAGAAGTAGGCATGGGCCAGACCATGGCAGGCCTTGTCAGCTCTGGTGAGGAGTAGATCTTGTCTTAAATGTGATTTGGAAGTCATGGGAGGGATTTGATCTGATGGAGAGGCTAAAAAGATCACTGCCTGCTGTGTGCTGGGGCAGTGAGGTGCTGGCTGTTACCAGTGGAATGTTTCTCTCAGCAGTTAAAGCGACAGTTGGTCCTGGGGAGTGGGGGTGGGGGACTCTCAGTAGAGAAGAAAGAGCACAGTGTTGGGGCCTATATCCTAGGCCCACCTGCCTCATCAGCCCAGAACAGAAGGGGGAACTGGCAGCAGCTCCTAGCCCTCAGGCCAGGAGAAGTCACCCAACCTGTGCACAGCCCACTTGTTCCCAGGGGCCACGACAGCAAGACTGTGGCTCCTCCCCCCGACACGCCCTCGAGGCCAGGGAAAATCCTGATAACTTAAGAAGTTTCCCTAACCTGGGTTAGAGGAGGGAGGCACTGGCCCTGGGGTTCCAGAAAGTTCCCACTGTGAGTCTCAGTTAAGCCACAAAAGACAGCTCATGCCCCTTCTTGCAGGGACCCCCATTGCCCACTGCTGGAAATAAGAACCTCAGTGTCTCTGATACTTGGTGTGACCGAGGCAGACTTGTGGTTGTTGGCGGCATCGGACAGGTTGGCAATTCTCAAACATGAGGCAAACAGGCTCACCTGGGGCTCCTAGGACAGCTAGAGATCCTCAGCACCCACACCAGTCCTACCGAATGTGTTTTTAGGGAGGGGTCAGGAAATCTGCAGGGTTTTCTTTCTTATTCAAAGAGTTTATCTACCCACATATGATACGATGCTTCAATCAGCCCTCTACAGAACAACTTTCCCTACCTCTCGGAATCTGATACTCCACATTCTTATTTTTTGTTTGTTTGACTATATTATTTTTCTTATTTTTGAAAATCATATTATTGAGGTCATAATGGTTTATAACTTTGTATATAATTTCAGGTGTACATTATTATTTATCAGTTTCTATATAGACTGCATCATGCTCACCACCAATAGTCTAATTTTTATCCATCACCATATATATGTGCCCCTTTACCCCTTTAACTCACCTCCCAACCCCCTTCCCCCCTGGTAACCACTAATCTTTTCTCTTTATCCATGTGTTGTTTATCTTCCATATGAGTGAAATCATGCAGTGGTAGTCTGTCTATGTTTGGCTTATTTTGCTTAACATAATGCCCTCAAGGGCCATCCCTGTTGTTGCAAATGGGGTGATATTGTCTTTTTTATGGTTAAGTAGTATTCCATTGTCTGTGTATGTATGTATGTGTATATATATGTATGTATATATATATATACACCACATCTTCTTTATCCATTTATCAATCGATGGGCACTTGGGTTGCTTCCACGTCTCGGCTATTGTGAATCATCTGCAGTGAACATAGGGGTGCATAAATCTCTGAATTGTTGTTTTCAAGTTCTTTGGATACATAGCCAATAGTGGGATAGCTAGATCATATAGTATTTCTATCTTTAATTTTTTGAGGAATCTCCACACTGTTTTGCATGGTGGCTACACCGGTTTGTATTCCCACCAACAGTGTATCAGGGTTCCCTTTTCTCCACATCCTCTCCAACATTTGTTACTTTTAGTCTTGTTAATTATAACCATGCTGTCAGGTGTAAGGTGATATCTCATTGCAGTTTTGATTTGCATTTCCCTAAAAATTAGTGATGTTGAAAATCTTTTCATGTACCTCTTGGCCATCTTTGGAAAAATATCTGTTCATACCCTCTGCCCATTTTTTGACCAGGTTGGTTTTTGGTTGTTGAGTTGTATGACTTCTTTGTATATTTTGAAGATTAACACCTTTTTTGGAGGTATGATTTGCAAATATTTGCTCCAAGTTGGTGGGTTGTGTTTTTGTTTAGTTCCTGGTTTCTTTTGCCTTGCAGAACCTCTTTAGTTTGATGTAGTCCCATTTGTTTATTCTTTTTTTTGTTTCCCTTTCCTGAATGTACCTGGTGTTTAAAAAGATGCTAAGACTTATGTCAAAGAGTGTACTTCCTATATTTTCTTCTGGGAGTTTTACAGTTTCAGGTCTTACATTCAAGTTTTTAATCCATTTTCAGTTAACTTTCGTGTATGGTGTGAGATAATGGTCTACTTTCATTCTTTGGCATGTGACTGTCCTGTTTTCCCAAACATTTTATTGAAGAGACTTTTCTTTCTCCATTGTATGTTCTTAGCTCCTTCGTCAAAGACTAGCTGTCCACAGATGTGTGGTTTTATTTCTGGGACTTCAATTCTATTCTATTGATCTGTGCGTCTGCTTTTGTGCCAGTACCATCCTGTTTTGATTGCTAGAACTTTGTAGGATATAGATATAGATACATAATTTTTTTTACTGAGGTAAAGCCCACTCTTTTTTTTTTTTTTGCAATGCTTTTTGGTGAGGAAGGTTGGTCCTAAGCAAACACCTGTTGCCAATCTTCCTCTTTTTCTTTTCCTCCCCAAAGCCCCAGTTCCTAGTTGTATATCCCGGTTGTTAGTCCTCCTAGTTCTTTCATGTGGGAAGCTGCCGCAGCGTGGCTTGATGAGCAGTGTGTAAGTCCACGCCCAGGACCCCAACCAGTGAACACTGGGCTGCCAAATCGGAGCACACAAACTTTTACGCTATGCCACCCAGCTGGCCTCTGTAGTATATTTTGAAGTCAGGAATTGTGATCTCTCTAGCTTTGTTCTTTTTTCTCAGGATTGCTTTACCTATTCAGGGTCTTTTGTTGTTCCATATGAAATTTAGGTTTCTTTGTTCTATTTCTGTGAAGAATGTCATGGGATTTCTGATTGGGACTGCACTGAATCTGTAGGTTGCTTTAGGTAATATGGACATTTTAACTATATTTATTCTCCCAATCCATGATTATGGAATATCTTTCCATTTCTTTACATCATCTTCAATTTCTTTCAATAATGTCTTAGAGTTTTCAGTCATACTCTTTCAGTATAGTTTCAATTATAGGTCTTTCACCTCCTTGGTTAAATTTATTCTTAGATATTTTATTCTTTTTGTTGTGATTGTAAATAGGATTGTATTCTTGAGTTCTCTTTCTGATAGTTCATTGCTAGTGTACAGAAAAGCAACTGATTTTTATAAGTGGATTTTGTACCCTACCACTTTGCTGTACTTCTTGATTATTGCAAAGAATTTTCTGGTGAATTCTTTAGGATTTCCATAGGTTTACATATATATATGGTATATATGGTTTTTTTATCATGTCCAAAAACAGCGAGAGTTTCACTTCTTCTTTTCCAATTTAAATACCTTTTATTTCAGTTTCTTGTCAAACTGGCCAAAACCTCCAGTACTATGTTGAATAGGAGGTATGATAGTGGGCACCCTTGTCTTGTTCCTTTTCTCAGAGGGATGGCTTTGAGTTTTTTGCTGTTACGTATCACGTTGGCTGTGGGTTTGTCATATATGGCCTTTATTATGTTGAAGTACTTTCCTTCTATACCCATTTTATTCAGAATTTTTTAATCATAAATGGATGCTGGATCTTGTTAAATGCTTTCTCTGCATCTATTGAGATAATCATGTGATTTTTATTCCTCATTTTGTGGTGTATCACATTGATTGATTTGCAAATGTTGAACCATGCCTGCATCCCTGGTATAAATCCCACTTGATCATAGTGTATGATCCTTTTAATGTATTGCTGTATTCGGTTTGCCAATATTTTGTTGATGATTTTTGCATGCATGTTCATCAGTGATATTGGCCTGTAATTTTCCTTCTTTGTGTTGTCCTTGCTTGGTTTTGGTATCAGGGTAATGTTGGCATCATTGACTGAGTTAAGAAGTGTTCTATCTTCTTCAGTTTTTTGCGATAGTTTGAGAAGGATAGATATTAAATCTTCTTTGAACATTTGGCAGAATTAGCCAGAGAAGCCATCTGGTTCTGGACTTTTGTTTTTTGGGAGTTTTTTGATTACAGTTTCAATCTCTTTACTTGTTATTGGACTATTCAGATTCTCTATTTCTTCTTGATTTAGTTTTCGGAAGTTGTATGAGCCTAAGAATTTATCCATTTTTTCTAGGTTATCCAGTTTGTGGTCATATAATTTTTTATTGTATCCTCTTATAATCCTTTGTATTTCTGGGTATCTGTGGCTCTTCCTCCTTTTTCACTTCTAATTTTATTTATTTGAGCCTTCTCTTCTTTTCCACATTAGTCTGGCTAAGAGTTTGCCAATTTTATTTATCTTCTTAGGGAATCAGCCCTTAGTTTCATTGATCCTCTCTACTGTTTTTTGTAGTGTCTGTTTCATTTATTTCTGCTCTGATTTTTATTATTTCCCTCCTTATGGTGATTTTGGGCAGTGTTTTTTCTTTTCCTAGTCCCATTATTTGAAGTTTAAGATTACTTATTTGAGATTTTTCTTGTTTGTTGAGGTGGGCCTGTATTGTTATGAATTTCCCTCTTATAATCACTTTTGCTGCATCCCATAAGAATTGGTGTGTTGTATTTTCATTTGTCGCCAGAAATTTTTTAATTTCTCCCTTGATTTCTTCATTGATCCAATGGTTGCTCAGTAGCATGTTGTTTAGTCTCCACATATTTGTGACTTTCCCAGCTTTTTTCTTGCAGTTGATTCCTAGTTTCATAGCATAACAGTCAGAAAACGTGTTTGATATATTTTCAATCTTCTTAAATTCATTGAGGCTTGCCTTATTTCCCAACACATGGTTTATCTTTGAGAATGTTGCATGTGCACCACTTGTGAAGAATGTGTATTCTGTTCTTTTTGTATGGAATGTGATATGTATACATATGTACGAAGTCCAACTGATCAAGTCTTCATCTAAATACACTATTTAGATTGACTTTCTGTCTGGATGATCTACCCAGTGATGTAAGTGGTGTGTTGAGACCCCCTACTATTAGTTGTGTTGCTGTTAATTTCTCTCTGTAGGTCTGTTAATAGTTATTACACATGCTTTGATGTTCCTCTGTTAGGTGCATATTTATTCAAAAGTCCTCTTGGTACAAAGGTCCCTTTTATCATTATATACTGCCCATTTTTGTCTTTCACTGCCTCTTTTATCTTGAAGTCTGCTTTGTCTGATATAAGTATGACAACACCTGCTTTCTTTTGCTTGGAATATTGTCTTTAATCCTTTCACTCTGAGTCTGTGTTTCTCTTTAGAGTTGAGATGTGTTTCCTGGAGGCAGCATATTGTTGGGTCTTGTTTTCTAATCCGTCTAATTATTCTGTGTTTTTTTGATTGCAGAATGCAAGTCATTTAGATTTAGAGTGATTATTGATATATGCCGGCTTAATACTGCCATTTTATCTCATTTTTTGGTTGTTCTATATTTCCATTGTTTCTCTTCCTTTGTCTTTCTGACTGCCACTTCATTTTGGTGGTTTTCTGAGCAAGTTTTCTCCTTTTTATGTATTGCAGCTCTCCTATGATTTTTTTTTTCAGTGGTTACTGAGAGGTTTGTATAAAAGATCTCATAGATGAGATAGTCCATATTCTGATGCCCTCTTATCTATGTTAGCCTAAACAGATCCCATCCCCTTCCTCCTTCCCTTCTGAGTTATTGTTGTCTCAAATTATCCTGTTTTGTGTTGTGAGTTTGTGACTAAATTGAAGGAGTTATAGTTATTTGTTATGCTTTCCTGCCCTTTGCCCTTTATTTTATCATTAACTGTTTGCTAATCTGTTCTGATAGAGAGCTACAATATTCTGATGTAGTTTGACTATTTATCTCCTCACTGAAAACTTTATACACCTTTCCCTTTTTGTTTTGGGTATGAGGGCTTCCTTCAATATTTCTTGTAAAGGAGGTCTAGTGGTGATGATCTCCCTCAGTTTTTTATCTGGGAAAGCTTTTATTTCTTCATTGTATTTGGTTGTATTTGAAGGATAGTTTCATTGGATGGAGTATGTTTGGTTGAAAGGTTTTTTTCTTTCAGTATTTTGAATATAGTGGTCCATTTTCTCCTAGCCTGAACAATTTCTGTTGAAAAATCTGCAGAAAGCCTCATAGGAGTTCCTCTGTAGGTTATTTCCTTCTGCCTTCTTGCCCTTAATATTTTTCCTTTGTCACTGACTTTTGCCAATTTAAGTATTCTATGCACTGGAGAGGGTCTTTTTGCATTGGTGGAAATAGGACTTCTATTTTCTTCATGTACTTGTAAGTCCAGTTCTTTCCCAAGGTTTGGGAAGTTTTCAGCTATTACTTCTTTGAATAAGCTTTCTGCTCCTTTCTCCCACTCTTCTTCATCTGGAATGCCTATAATCCTTATGTTGCATTTCCTAATAGAGTCAGATATTTCTCAAAGAATTTCTTCATTTTTTTAAAAACTTAGTTCTCCTCCTCCACCTGAAGCATTTCTATATTTCTGTTTTCAAAATCAATAATTCTGTCCTCCATAATGTCAATTCTATTACGTAAGGATTCTAGATATGTTTTATCTCATTAATTCTGTTCTTCATCTCCAGAATTTCTGTTTTTTATTTTTTGGAGTTTTAATCTCTTTGGTGAAGTAGTCCCTCTGCTCATTGATTTTATTCCTGAGTTCATTGAACTTTCTTTCTGAGTTTTCTTGTGACTTGAGTTTCTTTATGACAACTATTTTGAATTCTCTGTCATTTAAATTGTAAATTTCTCTGACTTCAGGATTGGTTTCTGTAGACTTGTCATTTTCCTTCTTCTCTGAAGTTTTAGTGTAGTTTTTCATGATGTTTGATGAACTGATCCTTTTCCAATGCATTTGTAGTAGTAGTATCAGGCTGCAGATTTCACCTACCACCTCTGTGGTGGTAGGAGCTGTGTGTTTTCTGAGCCTGTTGCATCTGCTGGAAATTGTGCTGGTAGGGCTTTTCTGCATTTGTCCACTGGCCACAGTGCTTGACAGGTCACACACACACACACAAACACATGGGTGCTCTGGTGTGGGAATGCTGCCTTGGCAAGGGACCAGCTGAGCTGGTGTGCTAAGTGGGAGGGAAGGGGCACTTTCCTTCGTACATGTGGCTGGATCTGCACTCATGGGCTGTTGGCCTGGGATACTGCATTTGCTGGAGGCACCCACACAGTGACTGAGCTGTGCCAGTTAGTGGAGAGTTTTCCCATGGATGGAGGCACCACAGCATGCTGCATGTTCCTGCAGCCAGGCTGCAACTCTGAAAGTGAAGTATTTGTGCATATGCCTAGCTGGTCTCTACCTTGTCCTACAGTCATTTACCAGTTTCTGCATGAGGACCTGTGTCCTAGATTGCTGCCACTGTGGGAGGGAGGGCTCCACCCACTTCTTTCCACTGCTTCCTGGGGATCCGGGGCCCACCTCTACCTTCATATGTATGGCTTCGTGGATCTCTCAGACATCTTATTGTGCTTTGTAGGGAATCCTCTCTTGGTTAATGAGTGTCCTTTTAGTTGTAACTTAGAGGGGAGAGACCAAAGGAACAATTCACTCTGCCAAATGCTGATGTCACTCTGTAGTTATTATTTTTTGAAAGATAATTTACAACTTTGTGGTGTTAAGAGGTTTTTCCATTAATGTCTAATGACACTCTGAGGATAGAGTTAGCCATATTAAAGATAGATACATCTCAAGTTAAGTGACACTTTGAGGAGAAAAAATACACACAACAACCTGGGTTCTTGTTTTATGGATCATAGTGTTCTAAGTGAAGTTTAAATAAGCAAATGCCATTTTTACTGATGTGTTTAGCTGCAGGTAGGCCTATGTGATTGTGATAAAGGCCAAGAGCAGGGGCATTAAATGTACTGGATTGAATCACAATTCAGTCACTTATTCTGTGCTCTGCCTTATAAATATTTTTTATTACAATTTATTACATGATAATCCCTTCTCAATTTAATTTTTTAATTGATTTAAGGTTATTAAAGTTTTCTATTTTTTCTTGAACTTTTGTGATTCAGTCTTTCAGTTTTTTGTATTTAAATTTTCAAGTTTACTGGCATAAATTTCTTCATAATATTGTCTTATTTATTTAATTTTTAGAGGATCTGTCATATCCAGTCTTTCATTCCCAATATTTATTGACAGTTTGCATTCTCTTTCTCTCCATCCCTCATCTCTCTCTCTCTGTCTCTTTCTCTCTTTAGTTCTCTTTCTTGATTGGTCCAGCTGGAAGTATGTCAGTTTCATCAACCATTTTAAAAAAGGAAATCTGGTTTTAACTCTTCTTTAAATCTTTGGTAGAATTTGTTAGTGTGATACCAACCCTTCTCAAATTCTTCCAAAAAATTGAAGAGGAGAGAGCATTTCCAATATCATTTTACAGTGCCAGTATTACCCTGATAACTAAAACCAGACAAAGACTCTATTAGAAAAAGGATGTTATAGGCCATTATCCTTGATGAACATAGATGCAAAAATCCTCAACAAGATACCAGTAAACAGAATTCAACAGCATATTAAATGGATCATACCTGATGACCAAGTGGGATTTATCCCTTGGATGCAAGGGCAGTTCAATATACAGAAATCAATAAATGTGATACACCACAATCGCAGAATGAAGGATAAAAGTCATACAATCATCTCAATCACGTAGAAAAAGTATTTGACAGAATTTAACACCCTTTCATGGCAAGAATTCTCATGAAATTAGTTATAGAAGGTATGTACCTCGATATAGTGCAGTCCATACAGTTATACATCACTTAATGATGGGGACACTTTTTGGGAAATGCATCATTAGGTGATTTTGCCATTGTGCAAAAATCATAAAGTGTATACTTACACAAACTAGAAAGTATAGCCCTACACACATAGGCTATATGGTACTAATCTTATGGGACCACCATCATATAAGTGGTCCATCATTAACTAAAATGTTGTTATGTGGTGCATGACTGCATATGAGAAGCAAGTGGCTCATGTCATACTCAATGGTGGAAAACTAAAATCTTTTCCTTTAAAATTGGAAACAAGACAAACATGCCCACTCTCACTACTTCTATTCATCATAATACTGCAAGTTCTAGCCAGAGTAATTAGACAAGACAAGGAAATCTAAATTTGAAAGGAAAAAGTACAAGTGTCTTTGTTTGCTGATGCCATGATCTTATAAGTAGAAAAACTTCTATAACTTTGATAGGTCTTCTAGAATTTTGATAGATTAGGGTTTTACAGTTAGGTCTATGGTCTAGTTGAGATAATATTTCTACATGATAAGACTTATGATTCAAAGTTCTTTTCTTTTTTTTTGTATATGTACATCGTTGTTCTAGTAACATTTGTTGAAAAGACTATCCTATTTTCACTGAATTGCCTTTAAATTTTTTCAAAAGTCAGTTGTTAATGTTTGTGTGCATCTATTTCTAAGCCCCTATTATTAATGCTAATATCACATTAGCTTTCTACTGGAGCTTTATAAGACATCTGAAATTCAGGTAGTGTTAGCTTTCAAGTTTGTTGTTCTTTTCAAAGTTGTTTTGGGTATTCTAGATACTTTTCATTTTGATAGGACTTTAGGATAATTTCTCAATTTCTACAAAAAATGTTTACTGAGATTTGGGTGTTGGATGTATTGAATCTATAGAACAATTTGCGGAGAATTTACATCTTACTAATATTAAGTCTTCTGGCCCAAGAACAAGATATATCTTTCTATTTATTAGGTTTTCTTTAACTTCTTTCAACAATATTTTATACTTTTCAATGTCTAAGTCTTGAATATATTTTATAAGATTAATCCCTAAGTATTTGGTATTGTTATGCTATTGTAAATCATTTTATTATTTCTTATTAAATCTTACTTTCTAACTGTCTGTTACTAGTATATAGATATACAATTGATTTTGTGATTTATCTTATACTCTATAACCTTGCAAAATTCACTTATTATTTCTAGAAGATTATTTGTAGATTTTTAAAGACTTTCTATATAGACAATTATATAATTTGCAAATAAATTCAGATTTACTTCTTCCTTTATAATTTTAAAAACTTCTATTTCATTTTCTTGTGTTATTGCACTGGTTAGACCTACAGTACAGTGTTAAATATAAGTGATGAAAGCAGAAATCTATGACTTCTTCCCGATCTTAAGGAGAAAGCATTCATATTTAAATACGATATAAGGTATGAGTTTTTTATCTGGATACAGACATTCTCTTTTATTCCTATTTTACTGAGAGATTTTTTTCATCAGAAACATATATTGGATTTTGTCAGATGCTTTTCTTGCATCTTTTGTGATGATCACTGCCTTTTTCATTTTTAGTGATTACTATTTTGTTTAGAATTTTTGCATCTATGTTTATGTAGGATATACATATGTGGCTTTCTTTTCTTGTAACGTATTTGTCTTGCTTTGGTATCAAGGTAATGCTGAAATTATTTAATGAGTTGGAAAGTATTCTCTCTTCTTCAAATTTCTTGAAGAGTTTGTGCAGAATTGATGTTACTTCTGGTTATGTTTTAGAAGTCAATTAGTTAAGCCTTGTACTGCAAATCTGATTCCTAGGTGGCAGCTTTCATTTCACTGAAGATCTTTTGTTTTAGTAGCTGCATTCAGTCTGTCCCACAAATGTGTGATTCAGGCTCCAGCCTAAGAGGTGAGTAGATAGAATTTAGAAATCTCTCTGTATATTTCCTTTCTGGGATTTCCTCTCTATGACTAATGCCCAAGGTTTCCCCAGATTCAGTCTTCTGTTTTCCCCAGACCAGAAAGACTACAGTTTTCCACTGCTCCAATTACTCCAGATATTCTAGTGACTGAAACTGGTTCCAAGATAAAAGCTATGAAAATAGGAACTCATTTCTTACAAATCCTCTACTCCAAGTGTAGACTCTCTATCAGAATGTGTCTGCTTCACTTTACTCGCTAGTACCCCTACACAAGCACTCTTTGTATTGTCCAGAATTTATAGATGTCATCTGCAGGGGTTTCAGTGTGGTAGAATCTTATTCAACCACTATTGGATGCAGAAGTCTCTGTGTTTGCTTTTTGTATTTTCTCTGACCTTTCCCTCGACTTTAAACTCTCATTTTCTTAGCCATCGCTGCATTTAGTGTGCCTGTGTCTAACAACCTCACTGCCACTTCAGTGTCCTACATCTAATCTGCTGGGAACTTAGAAACTAAAACTCCTAACATAGTAGAATTTGGTATAAGAGAAGAGTAGATGGTCTCAGAGATATCTTTATGTCCATAAAGATTATGACCTTAATTATATAAACATTGTGTAACAAAGTTTGGCTGCTTTCAAGTTTTATTTAATCACTTCAAAGTTTTTATTTCTGCTGTATTTGTTAAATTAGAAACTCTCATTATATTAAACCTGACAAAGTAAGATGTTTTCCTTATACATGTACAGACTGCCACATAGACCTACAAGCACGCTTTTTAAAATTTGAGCCAATTTACCCAGCATCTTTGAACTGCTTGAGAGAAATATGTGCAAAACCCCCCATAGATTTATCTTTATTAATTATACAAAGAACATAATGATTTATACATATTGGTTAGGCTGAGTATGTAGAATGAAAGCTAAAATTCGTTTTCAACTATTGATAACCCAGCGTGGGTTTTTGATTCAGGATTTATTGTTAATCTTGCAACAATATTTTTTATAAATTGAAGCATTTGCTATTTTCTTTTTTTAAGCTGTCCCTAGGATGCCCTTGTAACTGAAAGGCTTAATAGGCTTTACGGCTGTGAATTATTTTCACCAATACTCGAGTGTACAACATAATATATACTAGAAGTGCTGAGTCTATTCTTCGAATCAGTACAAGCTCACACAGCTTATTAAAACTTTGTTCAGTTTTCCCATTTTTTCTGTCCATATTTGATTTCAGAACATTTTGGGGTTTTCCCACATGAGCTAAACTTGAAGCTTATGGATTTACCAATACTCTATGCACTTTTGAACTTTGCCATCTGATCCTAAGAAACACAGGTTCTTTTTGTTCCTATGCATAAGAATATATTATTGGTAGGTATTTTTACTTCAGTTTCATCTAAACGGCTAATCCATATGGATGGGTAAATATCTCCATCAACCACACATATCTGTATATTTTTCAAGCCAGTTATTTTCGATTCTACCCACTCAGGTTAAATTTGAAAAGCAGAGATGTAGCATTTCTTTTTCTCTCTTTGACTTCCCATTAGTTAGTTGGATATGACTCAAATAAGAGTTCTTGTTGTTGTTGGTCTCAAAAGTAACTGGCCCCTAAAGACCAAACAGAAGAGACACATTTGGAATATGAAAATTAATGTAAGCAGTTTTTAATTAACTTAGACGGACCCTCTTACGCATTAAGATATAACATTGTTATCAAAGAAATAACTAACAGAGCTAGGAGAAATTACATATGGCTGAAACAAGTGAAAGCTCTCCTTTAATTTTCAAATGGATTAGAAATATGGTAAAAAAAAAATTGTTTGAGGGTGACCTCAAAGAGTCTAGGTAATAGTGATAAATGATCTTCATTTAAAGAAAATGTAAAATATCCGAAAAGCCTCCAAATGGTAGTCTCCAGTGGGAAATAATGGGAGCTTTGGGGAAAAAGATTTCAAGAAGCATTTTCTCATCCAGGTGCCAGACAAAATTCTCTAATAGAGATGAGCATCTTTATTTCTTATTTTTGAGCCAGTACAATAAGTAGAATATGTTATAGTGATGACTGTGGATATCCATATGGGTGAGTGTGTTTATCTTTAATTCAGGCGCTGATTCATGGTCTCTGACTTATGTGGGTTTTGGTAAAGCTATTAAATTATTATAAGTTATAATCACTAGCAACTGAGGCCAAAAATAAAACTTGTGACTTACATAGGAACAACACCATCTGGTTGCATGAACACTTCTAAGCCATCCATTTATTTTTTTATTTATTTTTTGAGGAAGATTAACCCTGAGGTAACATTCACCGCCAATCCTCCTCCTTTTGCTGAGGAAAATTGGCCCTGAGCTAACATCCGTGCCCATCTTCCTCTACTTTATATGTGACATGCCTGCCACAGCATGCACAGCATGGCTTGACAAGAGATGCATAGGTCCGTGCCTGGGATCCACACCCGCAAACCCCAGGCTGCTGAAGCAGAACACGCGAACTTAACCATTACACCATTGTGCTGGTCCCCTATTTTGCTTTTTTGGTGTGGCTATACTTGGCAGTCATTAAGCAAAATCAAAATATACCTTAGATATGTAACATGAGAGCTGTATGGCACAATCCTGGAGGGAGGAAGGGAATTGAAGCCCTCAGTGAACATAGAAACTTTTTAAGGACTGACTGGGACCTAGATATTAGAGTGAGAAGATTCAATGGTTTTCTGGTCAATCCAGGTAAAGAGGGAAGATGGTGGCACTTATCAAACCACAAATTATCTTTTCTTCATGGAATTGGCAAACATTGAAAAGCTGCTTGAGCTGAAACTCATGATGGTAAGATTCCTGGAATCCTGGAAAGTGGCTGTCCTAGCTGATTGCAGCACAAGCAGCTGAGCTCTGGTGGCAGGAAGCAAGCAGAGAGGGCAATTCTTCAGAGAGGTGTTCTATCTGCTTTCAGGATTCTGAGCTTTCCTGTGAGGCAAAGGAAGGACTCACTTACCTTGATGACGATACATTCCAGGTAGGCCTTCAATAAGACCGACATCGACAGATTCCATGCAATTCTGTTAGGAAACAGTACACTCATTGAGGTTTTTCTCGTGGGTAAGGTAAATGGATTTTATGGACATGGAAAGCGCACATTTTAATGTTTGTATACATATATGTATAGATATATATTTTAGCTAAAATTCTTGATATTATTGCACGAGATAGTTTTTTTTAATACATATATTTTTAAGAATTCTGTTTCTGGAAAAGGGAGCAGACTACATAGAAGTAGCCCATGAATGAATTTACCCAGAGAAATTCTTGGGAGATTGTGTGAAAGGTGGCAGTACCTAAACTCCTATTTTGTATCCAAAAGGCAAGTATAATATTCTGGGACTTGAAAGCCATTTTTAAAACATCAGTTGGAAAGAAAAGGAGGAAGGAGTTTGGAACTGGTAGAAGATCATGAGTAAAACCAGGCCAACCCACAGTCAGGCACAATGTCTAGAGGGCAGGAGAGGCATAACGGTGATTTTCAATGGGTACCAGAATTCTGAGTCATCTCAGCAGAGCTGTGCATAGTGGGCAGCATGGAGATATGGGAAACACATCTTACAGAATCGGGAGTGGGGATGCTTACATGGGTGAGCTCTTTGCATGTGACTGGTTCCTGGACCCTGGGCCAGGGTACTAGCAAGTATGTCATCTCTGGAAACATGTTCGTGGTGACCAGAAGAACTTTGATTTGGGGGCAAAATGAAAGTCTAGGGTTACCAGTGCCCTGGGGTGGAGGACGCTTGTAGTTAAATAACACTCATTTCATGTCTAAGGAGGTCAGGAAACTGGAGCAAAAAAGGTTCAGTTATGCAGACCTGTACACAGAAGCAAAAGTGGGTGGCAGGGGAACTAGATAGATCTTGACAGAAAGAAGCCTAAGTTCACTTTCCGTGGTAGGCGGATTGCTTCTCTTCTCCTCTCTATATGTATATATATATATCTCAAAGCGGTTATGTTCTTATATTGCAAAATATCATTGAACTCTATGCAAATATAATGTTGATACATCCAAATTACCTTTCCCCAATCATATTTCATCACCATTGTTTACTGTTTTTTCTTTTTTCTCTATAGGCGGTTTTGTCATCGTTGTTGGTTTGTTTATTGCTTTTAAGGAAAAAGGTACCTGCTGCTCTCTGTAGAGGCCAGGACTGAAGGTCTCCTTGGAGGAGGTCTTCCCTGTCCTAGAAAGGTCTGTATAGCCTTTTTGTTATTTGCATGTAGAATGAATACGCATCTATTGCCCTAGGAAATGGGTTGATAGGACCTTATATGGTTTATTCTTAGCTTTGTTTCTTCTTTGCTTTGTTTTCTTTTTTATTGATCAAATTAGTAATGGCACATCGCCCAAACTCCTAAGGTGTTGATAATTGAGTATTGAACATACTACAAGATGAATTTGTGACCATGTGCTTGTGGCTCTTTGGGAATAAAAAATTAACCCAAAGTTTAAAACATTTGCATTTTACACCTCTATCTGCTAAGAAAATTCAACATTTTAAGGGTCATTTTCTTATTAAATGCATTTTTTTATGTTTATCTGGTAGTCAGAATTCTAAGAATGACTTCCAAAGCCCCTCCACCTGTAAAATCTTCCCCCCTTTAAGTGTGGGTGGGCCCTATGAAAATGATGATTTATCATTCCCATAATTATGTTAAATTAGGTAGCAAAAAGAAATGATCTGGCTGGCCCTAATCTAGTTACATGAGCCTTTTAAAGTGAAAGAGTTTTTTTAAAGCTGGTGGCAAAAAGGGAAGCAGAGAGATTCAAGCACCAGAAGGATTTGGCACACCGTAGCTGGCTTGTGGATATGAGGAGCCACATGATAAGAAATGCAGGGGACCTCTAGAAGCTCAAAGTGGCCTCCTGCTGGTAGTCAGCAAGGAAATGACCTGTCAGTCCTACAAATACAAGGAACTGAA
The DNA here is from genome assembly GCF_021613505.1 of Equus quagga. Taxonomy (NCBI): domain Eukaryota; kingdom Metazoa; phylum Chordata; class Mammalia; order Perissodactyla; family Equidae; genus Equus; species Equus quagga. The sequence continues at coordinate 25,375,751 of NC_060286.1, forward strand.
TTCTGACAACAACCTGAATGAGCTTGGCAGCAGATTCAACCCTAGATCCAGAGAGTAGGAGCTCAGCCTGACTGACATCTTGATTTTGGCCTGTGAGACCATAATCAAAGCACCTAGTCAGACTCATCTGTACTTCTGACTTATGAAATGTGCAAGACAATAAGTGGGTATTGTTTTAAGCCTCTAAATTTGTGGTAACTAGTTAAACAGCAATGGAAAACTAGTAGAGTCTACCATATGCTCTGTATGAAGTGTTGAAAACACAAGATGAATAGAATTCTATTGCTTCTTTTGAGATATTTACAGCATAGTAAACAAGACAGATTCATGAACACCAAATATAATTACAATGTAGTAAATGCAATGATAGAAGTTGTTTATAAAATACTGTGGGAATGCAAATATGTGGTGGCAAATTCTGCCTAGGGAAATCAGCAGAAATCTTTCAGAGACGATGAATGTTGGATTTTATAATGAAAAAGTAATATGTAACAGGGACAGACAATATTATTAGGCAAAAGAGACAGAACTTCTTAATGCATGAATATTCACAACCTTGCAAAACTGATTGAAGGTGCAAAGAAGGTCAGTTTCAATTTTATAAGAAATTAACTAGTGCAAGTGTGAGTGTACCTTAGTGTTTGGAGAAATAGTTCTATCTCAGAATATCCATTTGATCATGTTTCAGGGAGATTTCCTCCAAGCAATTCTGACTAAGCAGTACTGATCATCAATGGGTAACTTAATTGAATTTCTACGATGTATGTAATAGCTTCACTAGCTCAGCAAGGTAAGTTTTAAGTCTTGAAAACTGCTCTATCAGGTAAGGTTAGATTCAGCTAGGAGTGACTCAAACTTCAAATAACAGCAACCTTAATAAGACAGGCATTTATTTCTGTCATGTAAAAGTCTTGAGGTTGGTAGTTGGGTTGGAGCTGTTATGTTGGCTTCATGGTGTCAGGGATCTGGGCTTTTATGGCCAGAAGCATATGTGCCTTACCTTCCCAAGGTTATCTCATGATCTGTTTGTCTGTTAAAACTCCAGGATTTACATCATATTCCCCTCAGTGGGCAGAAGTAAGGATGATTATGCTACCCCTCCTTTTACATCCCAGTAAAGTTATCACCCAGAAGTTGCACATATCACTTCCATTTATAAATTTTTGATCAGACCTTATTCATATAGTCACTAGCTACAAGGAAGGCTAGAGAATGTAGTTCTAGTTCAGATGGACATATCACTACTAAAAGTCCTAGATTCTATTACTGTATGTTATAAAAGTTATACACCTTGTAGGTATCAACTAAGAGTAAGCACCCATATATTTTCTTGAGATTTTACATTTGCATTTACTTTAAGAAAAGCTGAGTTATTTTTAACATAATGGTGGTGTTTAAGATACTGTTAAAACATCATTTGCCAAAATTTTTAACTTTAGGTGATAATAAGTCATTTAACAGTGAAATTGGAAGAAAGTGTAGGCCTATGAAGAACTACACTTATACATAGACTAAATGATAGTTATTCACTTTTAAAAGGAGATCATAAAATATACTATTTTCTTGATATAGTGTTATTCCCTCACCTTTAAGCACTGGACATTTAGAAAAAAACAGTTCATAGTCTTAAAGTGCATTACTCACATAATAATTAGAGTGCATGTTATTAAGAAGACTATGGACAAGAATTTTAAAACAATTTATACAGCTTACAGAAAAACTGAATTAGCAAGTTTAACTTTGCTGGAGATAGTGCAAAGAATCTTTCATAAGAGCTTGAGTGAGTATAATATATAAGCAGCTATATGTTTTCAGGTAAGTATTCCTTTTTTAGAACTTGAAGAGTGTAAGAGTATGTGCCATTAAATAGTAACTTGAATGAGTGTTGCTGAAGTCTTCCCCAGAAAAGAAGACAGTTGGAAGTACAAAGCTATCTCATGATAACCTTGAAAAATAGCAACCTAAGAACCATAATAGATGAGAAAATCAGAAGCTCAAGATTCACTGGGAGGGAGAAGAAGTGATGTGGAGCTCCTCAAAAAGCTTCATCCCCAGAGAATTGTTACTATTTGATCTGTTTGGCAGCTTCCTGGTCTTATCATTATTTGCAGTCTGTCTCTATTCAATCTGACTCAGAACTCACTCAATGAGGAAAGCTCTATCCCCAGGACAAAAAACAAACAAACAAAAAAACCCAGTGACTATTGTTTAACATTGTAGGTGCCTGAAGTTGCTAGTATTGGAAGTCCTAGCCTGAGCAATCAGGCAAGAAAAAGAAATAAAAGGGATCCAAATTGGAAAAGAAAAAGTGAAACTGTCACTCTTTGCAGATACCATGATTTTATACATAGAAAGCCCTAAAGAATCCACCAAAAAACTTTTAGAAATAATAAATCAATACTGTCAAGTCTCAGGATAAAAAATCAACATACAAAAATCGGCTGCATTTCTATACACCAACAATGAAGTAGCAGAAAGGGAAATTAAGAATACAATCCAATTTACAATTGCAAGACAAAGAATAAAATACCTAGGGATAAACTTAACCAAAGAGGTGAAAGATCTGTACACTGAAAACTATAAAACATTGTTGAAAGAAATTGAAGAAGACACAAAGAAATGGAAAGATATTCTGTGCTCTGGGATTGGAAGAATTAACATAGATAAAATGTCCATACTTCCTAAAGTGATCTATAGTTTCAATGCAATCCCTATCAAAGTTCCAACAACATTTTTCTCAGAAATAGAACAAAGAATCCTACGAGGGAGCCAAGAGCATACAATGGAGAAAGGAAAGTCTCTTCAATAAATGGTGTTGGGAAAACTGGACAACCACATGCAAAAGAATGAAAGTAGACCATTATCTTACACCATGCACAAAAATCAACTCAAAATGGATTAAAAACTTGAATGTAAGACCTGAAACCATGAAACTTCTAGAAGAAAACATAGGCAGTACGCTCTTTGACATCGGTCTCAGCAGCATATTTTCAAGTCCCATGTCTGACAGGGCAAGGGAAACAAAAGCAAAAATGAACAAATGGGACTACATCAAACTAAAAAGCTTATGCACAGCAAAGAAAACCATCAACAAAACAAAAAGACAACCTAACAATTGGGAGAAGATATTTTCAAACCATATATCTGATAAGGGGTTAATATCCAAAATATGCAAAGAATGTATATGTCTCAACAACAAGAAAACCAACAACTCAATTAAAAAAATGGACAAAAGATCTGAACAGAGATTTCTGCAAAGAAGATATACAGATGGTCAACAGGCACATGAAAAGATGTTTGACATCATTAGCTATCAGGGAAATGCAAATCAAAACTACAATGAGATATCACCTCACTCCAGTCAGAATGGCTATCATTAACAAGACAGGAAACAACAATTGGTGGAGAGAAGGGAACCCTCCTACACTGCTGGTGGGAGTGCAAACTGGTATAGCCACTATGGAAAGCAGTATGGAGTATCCTCAGAAAATTAAGAATAGATCTACCATATGATCCAGTTATTTCACTACTGGGTATTTATCCAAAGAACTTGAAAACACAAAGACATAAAGATACATGCACCCCTATGTTCACTGCAGCATTGTTCACAATAGCCAAGACTCAGAAGCAACCTATGTGCCCATCAAGGGATGAATAAATAGATAAAGAAGATGTGGTATATATACATAATGGAATACTACTTATCCATAAGAAATGATGAAATCTGGCCATTTGTGACAACATGGATGAATCTTGAGGGTATTGTGCTAAGTGAAATAAGTCAGAGGGAGAAAGTCAAATACTGTATGATCCCACTCTTAAGTAGAAGATAAAAACAATGACAAACACACACATAGCAACAGAGATTGGATTGGTGGAGGGAGAGGGGGAGGGCAAAAGGGGGGTTTGGGCACACATGAGTGGTGATAGATTATGATTAGTTTTTGGGTGGTGAACATGATGTAATCTACACAGAATTTGAAATATATTACAATGTACATCTGAAAGCTATATAATGTTATAATACAATGTTACTGAAATAAAAAATAAAAGTAAAAAAAAAACCCAGTGACTATTTCTGAACATTGTAGGTGTCTGAAGTGGCTATAGCGACTGAGACAAATAAGAAATTAGCCAAAAACCTTAAAAGGAAAATCTGAGAAATGAGAAACAAAAGGCAGAGATTGCCTAAATGTATTAAAACAAACATGATTCAACAATATGCTGTCTATAAAAGACATACCTTAAATTCAATAACAAAAAGAGAATGAAAAAAAAGGATGGAAAAGATATGTCATGCAAACAGTAAACAAAAGAGAACAAAAGTGGCTTACTAATATTAGATATAAAAGACTTTAAGGTAAAAAATTATTATTGGAGATAAAAAAATGACAGTTATAATGACAAAAGTATTAATCCATCTGGAAGACATAACATTATAAACATATACACCTAACAATGAGGCCCCAGAAGGCACAAAGCAAGAACTGACAAAACTGAAAGGAGAATAGACAATTATATCGAACTCAACGCCCCATTTCCAACAATGGATACAACAACCAGACAGAAGACTAATAGGAAATACAGAAATCAAAACAGCACAAACCAACAATATCTAACAGACACGCATAGAACGCTCCATTCAACAACAACAGAATTGTTGTTGTGCACATGGAACATTCTCCTGGATGGACCATATATTAGGCTATAAAACAAGCTAGAATAAATTTAAAAGGATTGAAATCATAAAAAGTGTTTTCTCTAACCACAATGGGCTAAATTTAGAAATTAAAAACAGAAATACATTTGAAATATTTTGAAGTACATTTGAAAAATTCACAACTATGTGGAAATTAAACAGTACACTCCTAAATAACCTAATTGACAAATGGGCCAAAGAAAAAATGGAAAGAGTACATAGATAATACTTTAAGATAAAGTAAAATGATCATACAAGATACTGAAACTTATGGAATGCAGTTAAAGCAGTACTCAGAAGGAAATTTATATCTGTAAATACTCATGTTAAGAAGTTAGAGAGCCAATGCTGATGGCCTAGCAGTTAAAGTTCAGCGTGCTCCATTTCAGCTGCCTGGGATAGGTTCTCAGGTGCAGAACCTCACCACTCATCTGTCAGTAGCCATGCTGTGGTAGTGGCTCACACAGAAAAACCAGAAAAACTTACAAGTAAACACAATTATATACGGGGGCTTTATTGGGGAGGAAAGGAAAAGAAAAGGAGGAAGATTGGCAACAGATTTTAGCTTAAGGCGAATCTTCCTCTACAAAAGAAAAAAAAGTTAGAAAGACCTCAAATCAATAGCACAAGCTTGAGAAACTAGGAAAAAACCCAAAACCCAAGTGAAAAGAATGAATGAAATAGAGAATTAAAAAACAACAGAAAAAACTCAACAAAACCCAGATTTGCTTCTTCGAAAATATCAATAAAATTGACAAGCCTTTAGGTAGATTGACCAAGAAAAAAACACAGAAGTCTCAAATCTTCTTATCAATATACAAAAATTTACTGCATTTTTATATACTAGCTATCATATTCTGAAAATGAAATTATGAAAACAATTTTATTTACAACAACATCAAGTAGAATGAACTGTATGAATAAATTAAACAGGCTGCAAAACTTTTACACTAAAATCTACAAAACATTGTTGAATGAAATTTAAAAATTAAACAAATTTAAAGACATCTGGTGTTCATAAGTTAGAAGATAATATCTTAAAGATGACATTTCACAAATTGATCTACAGATTTAGTGCATTCTTTTTTCTACAGAAATTGAGAAGCTGATTCTAAAATTCATATGAAAATGCAAGAAACACAAATAGTTTTAGTGGATAGCAAAACAGTGTTTTATAAATGGAAACAATCATATTTTGGAGAATTCTCCTCTACCCTGACATTTCTCCAATTTGAGGAGCTTTTGAGGTTGGGACTGACTATTATTCGAGGAAGAATAAATTTAAAATGGCCATCCTTTCCCTCCCTTCTCTACCAAATACAAACTATGGGTTTGGTTCAGGGACAAAAAAGCAAGTGCCTGGTATAAAACAGAACAGAAATATTTTAGATTAGGACACAGAGACCACTGGAGTGTGTTTACGAAACTTCTGCCCCATGAGGTCTCTCTGTGATGAATTGACATGCCCTTCTCAACATGGGAGAACTGAGCGAAGTATTTTGATTTTTAAAATGTCTTCTCGTGCTCTGCAGTTCCTCTTAGCAGCCCAGTGGGAGGAATGCAAGCTGCTGCCTCTGAATTTAATGGACAGAAATGAATAACACTCATTCAGAGAAATGACCTGCATTTTGTCAGATACCATGCTCTGCACAGCCTCCTCTCGATGGGACAGCCAGACAGCGTGCAGTGCCACAGTGCACAAGGTTAGCGGCTGGAAAAGAAATCACGACAAGCAGAGGCCGTGTTGCAATCTAGTAAGAAGAGATGGACGTGAAGATTCCCAGTCCTGGAGAAACATAAGAGAAGCTAATACTCTAATAGGCACTGAGTTGATACCATTCATTGCAAGTCAGTTTCTGACAGAAGCATCTGTCTTTATCCCTGTACTCCTGGTTCTTAAAGCCAGATGTGGCTTAGGTGTGGATAAGAGATGCTGCTGTGGTTAAGAGAAGGAGCTTTGAGGAAGACAAACTTAGACTTGAGTCCTACCTCTGAAGCTCAAAGAGGCCATGTAACATGGCCAAGTCCCCACAGTTACTATGATTCACTTCCATGAACTGCAAGATGCTGAAAACAATATTTTCTTCATAGAGTTGATGTAAGGATTAAATTATCTAAAGCATATAATATGCTTTTTACCATAAGAAATAATTATTAATATTAGCTTTTACTAAATATGAAGCTGATTTTTACTTTATGTCAATATCCTAGCCAAGTTTCATAGATTTCCAGACTCCTGAGTCCAATTTTCTTAACCAGCTAAGAGATTGGGTTGGCAGAGTTATCCTAGACCTGGACAATGACTAACATTCCTAGCCCATCATTTTTATGGAAAACGGATTTCAATGGGTCATAAAGGAAGAAAGGATAAATGAGTCTCATAGTTACTAAACTCAAGGAATATACACATCCTCAACTAGAAAGGAGAATGAGAACAGTGTTCAGAACTATTCTGGCATATTGATTTTGTAAGGAGGTCAAATGACTGTGTGTGTGTGTGTGTGGTTGCACGCTACCAAATGGGCTGGTAGTGATTATTTTATAGAATTCATTTGTTAAAGATGAGGAGAGTAAGGTCAATAAAATTATGCTACTCACCAAACAGCAAATAGTTTTCCAATGGTCTATCTTGAAACACGGTCTTCTGATTCTCAGCTTTTGGAGATTTACTTGAGGCTGCAGAGAAGCAGGGGAAGCAAGCGTGATAGCTTCCAAAGCAAAGCAGAACCTTAATAAATCTCATGTTGATAAGTAGAGGAAGACTAGGAGAACCTTTTTTCATCTACCCAATCAAGACAAGAGTTCTTTTTGTTTCATCTTTTATCTGCCAGTGTATTGTAGTACAACTGGACAAAATCATCCTGAAGAGAACTTGCCCTCTACTTGTTCCAAAGGAAGATGTAAATTGAGCCATTAGTGGAGAAATGAAGCCATCAGGCACAACTGTCGTGGCTTTTTAAGGAGATTGTTTGTACTAGGCACAAAGCAGGTAACTTTGGCGCTGAATCAAACCTGAGAGAGAGATGGTGAGAGATCAAGGGAAGAGGGAAAGAGAGAGGGGAGCAGCAGCTCAGGCCTGGCAGCTGGCCATCAGGCTACAGAAGGAGAGCTAAATTATGCATCTTATTTGGTACATTTATTAAAAGGACATTTCTAGGCAAACATCCCAAAACAAATGTGACTATCAGTTAAGCACCCCGCAGTCCTGAGCAGATTTAGTGCGTGACAATTTTCTCATAATGACTTTGTGGTATTTGCTAAGTTTCATCTCTTTACAGAATTTTATGAATTGTGATTCTGTAGGGATTTTACATAGACTGAATTTTCCTTCATTTGTGGTTGTTCAACAATGTAGAAAATGAACACATGGAGAGTGAAGATAGGAATGGGAAGGACATATTTGTTCAAATGATATTGAACTTAAGTTCTTGGTTGGTGTTTACCAACAAATTAGAGCATTGCTTTTCCTTATTGTTCATTACATTATTTTAAGAAATATTTGAACATCTCTTTTGTACCAGGGTTTCAACTCTAGATCCTGAGAGCACAAAAATGAACAAGATAAGGTTTCTGACATCAAGAAGTGCAATTTTAGGAGGGAAAGAAAAATACGTGAAAGATGAAAGCAGAACTATATAGATAGAAGTATCAAATACTGTAGGGCATAAAGGGAGGTGTGATTATTCCACCTGGAAAGTAATGGGAAGAGCAAGAGAGATTTTCGGAAAGGAAATGATGATGAGGCTAGCCCTGATAGAGGAACAGAGTGATGGAAAGCATTAGGCAAGGCATGATTACCCCGGTGGTTTTGAGAAATGGAAGCAGCTCACAATGATTGGAATATAAAGGGCAGAAGAGGAGAGTGAATGTAGCCAGAGTAAAGACTGGCAAGAGGGGGCCAGAGGATGGATTGTTTTATACAGTATGTTAAGGAGTTTGAAATTTTTCAGGAAATGGAGCTTCTTGAATCGTCATTTGCTGAGAGTTTCAGAAATGATTTAGGAGTGAGGGATATTTCGAAAAGAGGCTGTATTCAGGTTTCTTGGATAGTATTCATATCCATCAACCTTTCAAGTCCATGCTGTATGTATTTATTCATACTGCCTGAGATGCTGTTTGCCAGCTTTGATGTTCTTCAATATTCTTTAAAGTGGCGGTTATTTATTAATATCTTAAATGTGATTCATCAGTGGATGCCCCAAAACATTCTAAATTTCAAGACATTTGTCTGTTGTTCCTTGGTTTTGGGTTCAATTTTTATTTTCCAAAGTCCTGAGCATTAATAAGAACCCTTAGCACTGAAAGTTAAACAGGACTTGCTGCTGTCTGAAGACATCTTTAGGGTGGAAAGAAAAAATTCAACAGCTGACTTTAATATGTTCTTACTTCAAAGAGGCTATTGCCTTTTCTTTTCCATCACTTATTTGTGAACCTATGCCACCATCTAAGAGTCTGGGCTTTTGATTAGAAATTCACCTATGTTTTTTGCTTATCTTTCTTCTTAGTATGGCTTCCATCCATAAGTAGAGTAATTATTCTCTAGAGACAGTTTCAAATTTGAGTTACTAAAAATTTGAAGCAGGACTGAACATTTGACTGGATCATGTTATTTTGTCCCTCTTGATGCTCCAATTCTTTTCAACGTTGATACCAGTTTTGTTTAGTTATGAGACGTCCAAACTTCCCTCTTCTTTAACCACACCTGGAAAGTAAGCAGAGGAAGCATTGATGGACTTAAATTCCCATTGGAGTGCTAAAGGTTTGAGAAATGAGCTGCATGTCATAAAGTGACCCTTCCCATCCTGTCTCCTTACCCTAGTATCTTGGCTGTTTTTTTCCTTGGCTCAATGCCTATTTCAATGTTGGGATACCTGAGTTCTCATGGGACTCAGAGATTGTAGAATATGATCATACTCTTGTGGCAAGTGGACAGATAAAACTACCTACTTACACATTTGCTACGAAGAATTAGAAGGAAAGATGCACCGTGAGAATGCATTTTCCCCGAGGGGATGATAATGATAGGTCGTAACTGGCAATAGATGATTTTAGGATGAACCATCTATCTCTGTAGAAGGCATTTCAGTGTGGTGAGGACAGTAGCTAAGAGACCAATTGAACTTTTGAAACTGTGAACAGCATGCTTCTGGGCCTTGTATTCCACGCTCTTATTTTATTATTTCTCCCACAAGATTAAAGTGCAGGACATATATTTTATTTTATTTCAAAGAGTAGATTTAGACTTAGGCCAAAAGAATTTCCTTTGAGTTGCGTGAGAAAATGAACAGAGCAGACAAAAAGTGAAGTGGCAGCCATACACATCTTAGGTTCTACTCTCAAACTACACACTCTAGAAACGTTATAAAGATTCATGAGGTTCTTCTTGCTTATAATTGTGTTGAACTTATATCTGGATTGATGGCTTGACTTCTTCAAAGTGTAGATGGAGAAGATAAGCAGTTTAGCAAAAAGGAGAAACTGCCCACATCGTGAAAATGGGACACAATTTGGGTTTGGAAAGCTTGGCTTTGAATTTTGTCTCTGCCTCTTACAGTCTATATGTTCCTAGCCAAGCCGCTTAGCCGAAGTGATGCTATAAAATAAGGATAAATAGGGACGATGTCTTTGTGAGGTTTAAATAAAGTATTTAAAAATATTTTAAAATTGAAGATAAACTTTTGCACCTTAAGATTTAAGATATGACATAGTTAAATGGCATTAGTCAGCATGAGTCTTATCACCGCTATGGTCATAATTTCATAGAGAAACAAATTGCTCTTAATAAATCAGTTTAGTAAACTCCACTTTTCAAACTTCAACCAATCTGAGGCTGTGTTGCATCTATTTTCCTAAATGGTGATTTGTTATTGATGTTTTAACAGAGCTTTGAACTGTTAAAATGCTTTTGGAAAATTCATCAGAGACACCTCGTCCTTAATTAGTTATCAGTACAATTGTAATTAAGTTGTCTTTGCTCTGGCTGGAACAAAACACCTCTAGAACCTCCACTCCCCACCCCATGAAAATCATTGCCCATTCAAAGCGGTGTCAATGTTTACAGGTGTCACCTAAATGCACTTTTCTTAAAACTTCTCTAGACTGCAGTGTAGATGTGGAAATAGTAAATTAGCAAGTGTCCAGCTCTTGCCTATGGTGTGGGGAGCACAGTCATACAAGGATGAAACTGCAAACCTTTTCTTGTTCACCTGGCTGAACTCCACTGAGTCATGGGAAAGAGAAGGGAGAAGATGGTTATTTCTTTGGATGGAGAAAACATGCGGTTAAATGTAAAATATATGGATTGTGTAATAAAGAAATAATTATAAACATATCAAAGAATGCATGAAGACTTGCTGAATTTGCAGGGCAAAATTTAAAGTCTCCACCGTGGAGGACAGTGAATATCCCTTGACTTGGCCATCCTTTTTATAGCATTTTCTCTACTTCTTTGTGATTTACTAGGGCAATCCCCTCGTTCCCATATTTCTTGCTACCCCAAACTGTACATCTCACACATTCCAAGCTGCACCTCAGTCAGCTGTTGTAAGCCTTCACCTTCTGGCCACAGCAAGCCTATGAATAACTCCCCGAGTGCTCTTAAGAGAGTGTTTGTGTGTAATGAATGGCATGTGATTTCTCTTAAAAAGTCTTAGGAGATTGTGGATCAGTATGTGCATGAACTTTCATTAATCCTTTCATTGCATGATTGTAGTGGCACTTGAGAAAATGAAGAATTTTCCCCTCTGTTTCAGAAAATAAGAAAGGATAAAGCACAGGATTCCAGGACCAGGGAAAGAGAATGATTCAGAATTTCATTTCTGGTTTACACATGGTACCACTCTACTCATGAAGACTTATCTAGAATCTAATAGCTTCTATGGCTTTAGACCTAAATTAAGCAAATTATACAGCGTTGTAAAGAGTGACTTCTCAAGCTTCTACAAGTCTGTTTTCATTTCCCATGGGCAGAGAATTTCCTCTTCCTTTTCTCAGTGAAGCATATCTCTGTGGTATTGGTTTGTCAGTCAGGTAGAGTCTTAGGAGGAAACAGATGACAATGCCTCAAATTGGGTCTTTTGGTGAAATTTTACTACAGGATCCATCTGCAAAGGTGTGGACAGAGTATACAGAAGCAATGCAGGAGGGGGCAGTACTCAAGAGACAGTAACAGGGCAACATAGATACTACCCCTGAAGGGGTAGTTACCAACTGAGAGTCAGAGAGAGAGAGAGAGAGAAAGATCAGTCTATGCAAAGGGGAGTGGTTCAACTTGAGTGGATACAGAGAGAGTGAGAGGACCCAAAGTAATATAAGCTCTGAATTTACTCTCCTCACTCTCTCCCTCCAACTCCTGCAAGTGCTGCCTGTCAGCAGAAACAACCAGAAGCCAGTGACAAGTGAGCCTGTTGATGCAGCCCACATGGATCAGCCTCCTAGGGCAGAGCAAGGTGGAGAAGTTCAGAGTGGAGCCAAAGAGGCAAAGTGAAGAAATCCAGCACACTGAGTGAGTATATTTTGATCTCTGCAGCCGTTACCAATGAAGCTGAGAGGACTGGCAGTGTCTTCATTACTGAACTGTGGAGACCTCTAATTATGGTCTCATTACACATCCACCAGAACTTCAAAAGTCGATAGTTTGGCTTGGGTAAGCTATTCTCTGGAGTCAAAAAGAAAGAGTTTGAACTAGGGCTCTTTAATCACTGTCCAGTGAATGTTTTATGGAGTGTGCTGCCTATTCTTAGAGGCTATCCTCTCCCTAGATTCATTCTCAGCAAAGCTCTGCCCTGCTCCATGCTCTGAGCAGCTGAACTCTACTGATTGCATCTCAGGACTCCCTGACTTCTAGCTTCTGGTTGAGCTTTGGTAATGGGAAGCTCTGCCAATGCACATAGGTATTTGTTTGTTTGTTTGTTTTATACAATATAGTAAACCCCAAGAGGTTAGGGATTGTGTTTCTCCTTTGTTTCTTTCACAAAACCCGGTAGGATAAGGCTACATATATTACAATGAATAAGGACTAAATAATTGATTGGCTAGAGGTTCATAAACATGTCTGAGCTTGCATCCCAAAGTAAATTTCAGAGTCAATTATGAATGGTGCTGCAGGAAGAGATTTATCTTCCACTGTTATTCATACATTCAACAAATACTAATTGACATTGCAACTTACTCAGTGCCGTGGGCAGCACAAGGAATTGCAGGTGCAGTGGAAAATGATGCAGACAGAGCACTTGGCTTGAAGGCACCTAGGGAATGATGTGGTGATGAGAACTTGGGCTTAGGAACTCAGTAGATGTGCGCCCAGGTTCAAGGCCTGGCTTTGTGTGATACTGATATATGTATATATATAACTTACCAAACTTAGTTTTCTCATCTGTAAAAATGGAGATATTAATATTTTTTAAGTTTTTTTGTAAGCAATAAAAGAAGTAAGCCAAATAAATCACTTATGACAGTGCTGGGTACATAGCAAGAGGTCAATAAATATTAACTGCTATGACTACTACAGTGAGCTGCATGGGGAGATGAAAGAGCACAAAAGGGTATTAATGATGCTGATAGAGTAGCACTGGCCTCAGAGTTGAGTCATTCCAAGGGTTCAAGAAGCCATTTGGAAAAAGACTTATACCAAGAAAAGGGACAAACAAAATAGCTTCTTGGCCTAATAAGAAAACCTCAGCTCTCAGAGTACAAGGCAATATTGAGTCTGTCATGATGTTTCTCACTGGGATTTGCCTGTCAGGCCAACCTTCACAACCCCATGTCTGAATCATATGGTGTGTGTGGATGGGGAGGAAGATAGTAGAAGCCTTCCTACCTCTTTAAGGAAATGAAACTCAAAGGAGGGAGAGAGACATCCTTCCCACCTCCCACACTTTCCAGTTTGGACACTTGAGAGCCACAGTGGGGCTCAGAGGGAGAAGATGAGATGCAGCAAATTGCAGAGATAGCTATGCATCTGGTGAAAATTCTAGGGGATGTATCAGTCGCCACTGCTTGGAAAAATCCATTGCATGGTCGTGACTCAAGGAGCCCAACTAAAGGGGAGAAAAACCAAAAGAAGAGGGAAGAAAAAAGTCCCCATTTGGCGCATGTAGTGGACTGGCCTGTAACTGCAGAAAAGCCCCTGGGGGTGCAAAGAATCATCCAAAGGGGAGGAAATTACCAGAAGATTGGGGTCACGACCTGTCAGAGGCAAGAGAGGCCCGTTCTGTTCCCCTTTGGTGGTTCCTGTTCATCTAAAATTGTTTTTTAGTGTCAAAACATAGTTTCAAAAGTTGTAGAATACTAATCATACTTTTTAGCGTATTAATAATAATGTAAAAATAATTCTGGTATTCAGAAGTTAATTATAACATTTATAAAAAGCCATAATTCATAGTCTACAATGATAATGAGGTCCAGTATTGAGATACAGTTTTAAAGTATCTTTTCCTTCAGTCTTATCAGTGTCTCTCTCTGATTGTAGTAAATCTTCCTCCAGAGATAACATCAAATGTTCACCTTGGAAGTCCTTTACGAATATGAAACATACACTAAATGGTTGTCCTCCTGTTCTCTACCTTCCTCCTCCCCCATGCCAGGCGTGGACCCTAATGGACCCTAATGGACCCTAATTGTTGTGCTGCAATAAATGGTGGAGGCAAGAGCAGCCATAGACACAGGTGATCATAGTTTTTTACCCACAGATCACATCAGCTTGTGCAATCTCATATTATACATGTGGTAGCCTGTAATATAGAAAGTGTTTGACATCTCCACTCTCTTGACTTGCATTTATTTCTCAGCCTAGCATTGGTTTCTTTCCCCATCACTCTCCTGAGACTCTTTTCATTAATGTCATGAATGACCCATTATATGGCAAACCCATGGCATATACTCCTTGACCATTTTATTCTACTTTTTGATGCTCTTCTTTCCTTTGACTTTCTAGATGCCTGTCTGTGTTCATAAGCACTGATCTTTCTATTTAATTTGTCCTACCTCCTCTTCCAGTCTCTCAATAAAAGTCTGCATTCCCCAGAAGTCCATCTTGGGTCTTACCATGTCCGAAATCTCTGCTATTTCTCTAACGTACACCGTTTAAACCAATGGTTACAACTCTTTTACATAAGACTCACAAATCCACATTACATCTCCAAACTCAAATTTTCTCCTCAACCCCATACTCACATATCCAGATATCTTTGCCTCCTGAATTTTTTTTTTATGGGAGTATAGCATACTTTACAAATATTTGGCATAAAAAAACTGAACTCCTTGGATTTTCACTCTCCTCCGTATACATGGAAGCACTTTTGAGTTTTTGCTCCCACATTTCACAGTAACTTGCAAACATAGTAACTCATTTCACAACACCTTTCAAATACAGCATTCTTATTATTGTCTCACTTTTGAAAGTTTGCACAGGCTTCTATTGTGATCCTCCCAACACTCATGGCACTGTCACTAGAATGATATTCTAATAAATAAATATGATCATGTAATTCTCCAGTTTCAAAAACCATTGTTGACTGCTGACTCACAGTTGCCTTGAAAATTATATTCCAACTCTTTACACGGAAATATAAGGACCTTGGCATGCTATAGTGCTCTTCCTACTTTTATCTGTCTAAGAAAATGCCCAACTGTTCTTCATAGACAGATCAGTTGCTAAATTTTGGTGAAAACTTTCTAGAGTACTCCAGAAATGGTTGCTTTTCTCTCTTTTTTAACTCTCCCACACATTTCTTTACAACATCACTTTAAAATTTCCCTGAGTATAATTTGTTGATTTTCATTTTTGAATTGCCTGTTTGTCTGAGCCTAGCACAATGCCGGGCACATCAAAGAAGCTCAGGATGCAGTTGAATAATGGATATCTAAATGAACGAAAAATAGTGAAATGCAAGGGCTGGTGGTAATTTGCTGCTCCTGAGCCAGTTTTAGGGACTGATGGGCTTGATGTGTGACATCTCATAGCTTCAGTTTCCTCTGAAAGAAAATGTGGGCAACTTGTATTTATAAAGGAACAGTACTTTGGGGCTGGCCCGGTGGTGCAGCGGTTAAGTGTGCATCTTCTACTTCGGCGGCCCAGGGTTTGCCAGTTTGGATCCCGGGTGCGGACATGCACCGCTTGTCAGGCCATGCTGTGGTAGGCATCCCACATATAAAGTAGAGGAGGATGGGCACAGATGTTAGCTCAGGGCCAGTCTTCCTCAGCAAAAAGAGGGGGATTGGCAGCAGATGTTAACTCAGAGCTAATCTTCCTCCAAAAAAAAAAAAAAAGCAACAGTACTGTCTTTTGCAGGGGCAAGAGCTGGAGAAAGCAGTAGCCTTTATCAGGAAGAGAGCATGGTGTAGTAAATTTATGTGTCAGGGAAGAAGTGTGCCCAATCAGGCAATTAACAATCATTTAGTCAATAACCCCAGAACTTAGGGTCAATTCCCACTGAGATCCTCAATCCTCTACGAGCAGTGGACTGCTGCTCATCTTCGTGATGTTTCTGGTTTAGTTAAAAAACTATTAATTTAGTAATCATTTTCCTATGCTTTCTATTTATAATAACAAGGTAAGGCAGTTGACCTGAATTATAAATTGTCCTCTCTTTATGATTTTCTGGTTTGTTTTCCAAAGACAATCTGCTCTTAAAAAGCAAAGCATTCTTGGGTACATATAGGCATTCTAGGCTAACTAGGTTTTTGTGGATTGCTGACAAATGATTGTAAACAAAGGTAGTTCACTCCACTGTAACCTTGACCCATGAAGGCCAAGAAATGTATTGTTCATTTAAATGAAATTCATTTTGCTGTCATATTAGTTATGCTTGAAAGTTTTATATCCAGCAGAGATTTTCAGGGACATGCTGTTCCTGGAACAGTGAACATGCTAATGCAGACAGATATTAGAACCGGAGAACAAACTTTAACCAGCATAGAAAAGTTTGTGCAATGAAAGGAAGCAGGGAGGATGGGAGAAAGGGAAGAAGGGAGAGAGAAAGAGAGAGAGGAGAGAAGGAGGGAGAGAAGGGCAGAGGGAGAAAGATTTTTTTTTAAGAATAGTTTCAGAATGTCAACCCTTATGGAAGATTGCATTATTTTTTATTTTTGCCAAATATGCACTCCCTGTCCTGTAAGAGGATTATACCTCCATGCCCTGTTGACAACTGTGAAACGTCTGAGGTTTTACCCCGCTTACAAGCTAGGAACTTAACCTGTCACAGTTTCATGAATGCTGGCAGAAGACCCAAGAACCCTAGGTCAGAGAGAGAGGACTTTATTACTCGCAGCACATCAGGCAGCATGAACTTCATGTTTAGATCAATTTTGCTTCCCACTCACTTCAAGTTTGACAGAGGCAACCGGGAGGTGGTCTTAGGTCAATGTTGCACACAGCAGGTTCATATCTAGAGAGGAACCCTGAGCTTAGGGAACCTCCAATTTTATAAGAGATTGCTAGCAAATCTGCCCAATTTTTGCCCTGGAAGGAAACATCTTTATTACCTCGGACAGCAAACAAATTTCCCCACTACCCTGTAGGAAGACCCTCTCTCTATCTTCTAAGACTGTTAACGAATATCTTTGAAAAGATAGTCCTACCAATACATGGGTTTTCATGGTTGTTTTTTCCAGAGCTTTAAAGCTTCAAAATTGTAAAACTTTCTCAAGCAATAAAGTTTGAATACACATTAATTAAAGATAAGAGTAATGTATACCATGTGATGCTTTTCGGTTTGCAAAATACTTTCCTATGCATATTGTGCCTAATCATATATAAGGTCAATGGTAATGAAGCTAAATCCATTCCAGGTTTTAGGTAATGATCCATGATGGTAGGAAGGGGGCCTACAAATATGACAATCACATATACTAAGGAGGTAAAACTGGCAATAGAGGTTGTGGGAGTTGTAATAAATTGTGTGTGTGTTTATGGTCGTGTTCCTTACCAGGTCATTATAAAACAAATGTTATGAATTATCCACATAATGCACTGTTTGCTTTCTAGCACTGTCCTTAAGCAGCATTATTGAAACTGTATCATAACAGGGTAAGAATGTGGATGTAACTTAGACATTAAAAATAGACGTGCTGGATTTAAAAATATAAATAGAAAAATCAGAAATAGAAAACAGGATTAAAAATACTAAAATCCTGTCTCCACAGATGAAATTTCAGAGAGAATTTCTGCAAGCTTTAGTAATGTCATAGAGATGCTATTAAACAGCTCATAACTGTCCTTGGGATTTTCTTTTTCTTTTCCTTTCAATAGAATCAAAGTCAGTCATGAGTCAGACACATACACCATTGGTGTTGGAAAGGCCCTAAAGAATCCTGCAGCCCAGTGAATCTCAAACTTTACTGCATGCAACTGGAATCAACTGAGAATCATTGGAATCCATAAAAATACAGAAGCCCAGGACCTCACCAATCAAGGATCTAATTTCTTAGATCTAGTCATTCTGATGCAAACCAGTTCAGAGAACCACTGTTCTAACTTAACTTTAAAGATGAAGAAAACCATCACTTATAAAATCTCCGGTCATTATTTCTTCCTATCCATTTGCATTACTACTACCTTAATCTCAACTTTTGTTACCCCAATATCTATAACAGTCTCTGGCAGTAGGTGTTATCGGATAAATGTTTGTTAAATTAATGAACGTTTATCTTTTGCTTTGGGATCCTTTTCAATGCTGATAATTATTCCACCTCCAACCAATCTATGGCATGCTGTTGATTAATATTGCTTTGAAAATTGAAAGAAAAATCTGGAGTAAGGAAGGCATTATTTATCCATTTTACAGATGAGAAAACTGAGGCAAGGAGAAGTAAGTGATTAGCATTTCTTTTGCAGAACATAGTGAAGGAGCTATTGCTTGAATTAAGAGATAGCATGTTTGTGAAGACATAATTCATAAGCCCTTTGTATAATTTAGCTATGTCACAACTATTACGTATCAAGAAATGTGACATAACAGAGAGAGAGTGGAAGACAGAGGGAATGGGAGGTAATATGTTGTAGTAGTTAGGTAGGCAGAGATAAGAGCTTGACTCCTGGTTCAAATCCCACCTCTATCATGTGTGACCTTTAGTTGTATGACCTCAGTGTGTTTATTGATCTCTCGAAACCACATTTTTCTTATCCATAAAAGGATGATCATAATAATATTTTGTTTGGGGGTTATTATCAGGATTAAATGAAGATTAAGTGTAAAAGCTTAATAGATCATCTGACAAATAGTAAATAGTCAATAAATTTTACTTATTATTCATGTTATCATCATCATCACCATCACCATTGTCATTAACATGAGGATATTTTAGGAGGTCGGGTTGTATCAAACTCAGGTTTTATCAAAGACAGACACTGTTTATCAATAGGACTGTGAGCTCTTATAAGGTGTTATAATATTAACCAAAAATTAGGAAAAGGGGTATTATTCAGGTGTATGTAGAAAAGAATAGGGGAACAAGCTCAAGTTGGCTAAAAATATTTGAACGAATGGTTTCCTTTCTGCTAAGGTAGGTTCTAACATGCCTAGACTTGGTTTTCTTGCCCAGGAGTATCTCAAAGGTATGATAAATACCTGTCAGTAGTTGTACATAAATCCATACATTTAAATATCTGTCCAATTTTTAAAGTATATAAGTGTGATCATTGTGTATACTGACCCCGACATTCTTTGAGTTGGAAATCAGGATACATCTCTTTTGTGTGTGAATATAATTGCATGCAATGCAGTATAGAACTTAAGAAAATGTTATATTTATAAGATCTTATTAGATTAGCCTTGTGACAATATGAATTGTTTCTTTTACCTTTTCCTGTCATTGTAGAGCCATTCCATTGACACAAATACACAAATTAAGAGGCATCGGTAGAATTGTAAACTGGCTTACTGAGGTTGTAAATAGGCATTGCCACTGTCCATAAAACTTCATTGGTATTAAAAAGATCTCCTCATTTATCTACTGCACTGCATGGCTGCCCAGGTAAGGTCCCAGCAGCTTCATGGTCTGACACTGTCAGAAAGATTCAGGACTCAGGAAAAGAAACAGCTCTCTCTTGTCACATGACTGTACATCTCAGTTATCCTCTGTAGAGACTGTTGTAAAGGACACCAAAACATTTGAGCAAATCGCATGAATAACAACAAATTTAGAAAGCATGTTCCTTCAGAAGTATGTAAGTATTCTACCTAAATGTAACAATAACAATAGTAAATATTTATCAATGGGGCTTATTATCTGCTGGGGACTATGGTAGATTCTTTACAGGAATTATTTCATTTAGTCTTTATGGCAATATTGAGGTAGTGATAATATCCCCATTTTACAGATAAGGATATTGAGTTACAGAGAGGTTAAGTAATTTCCCCAAGATCATCCACCTAATAAAGGCAGAGTCAGAATGTGAACTCAGGCCATTTGTCCTAGGAGCCCTAGTTCTTAAATATTAACTCTTTACTACAATGTTTTCATTCGTATTAACCGTGTGCAAGTGATAAGACATCGATGGTTTTTGATATTACTTCTTCATCTCACTTGGGAAGGAAAGTATTGATTAGTCAAAGAGTTTCTTGTAACATTATGTTAGTCAGGATAAGCTAAGCTATGCTGTGATAACAAATAAATTTCCAAATCTCAGTGGCTTATCAAAAACAGTAGTTTATTTCTCACTCACATTATAGGTCAGGTGGCCCTCCTTGGCAGTTCTCCTCAAATTATGGCTCAGGCTCTGATCAACTTCTGTTCTACAACTCCACCATGCAGGTCTTTGCTTCCAGGGCACAGATATGAGAGGGAGACCATGAAGGACGTATATCATCTTTTAACTATCTTTTATGCTCATGTTCCCATTGATGAAATTTCAGGCACACAGTGTCAGTCTAACTCCAAGAAGGCTAGGAAATATAGTTTTCTTGTGTGAAGAGAAAGAGGAGACACTGTGGTAGATACATTGTATGTTTCTCCACAAGCATCAGACCACAACTCTTTCTTACTACTTCAATTCATTTTCTTCAAGCCTGCCTCTTTGCACAGAAGGAAACCATTGAAGAATGTGAGACTTCTGACAGTACTATTTAATGAAATTTTGAAACCAATAGACTTCTTGAATAATGGGTGTATCAATTTGCACAAATAAATAATAGAATGCAAAGTATTCTCAATAACATCATATATATTAAAACTTCTGTGTATATTTTAAGCATGAAGATTGGAAATCATCTAATTAACTAAAGTCTTGGTTAGGAAGGGAGTGGCTTGGTTTTAATTATTAGTTTCTACTTAACTTCTGTGTGTATGTGTGTGCACACGCACGTGTGTGCATGGCCTCATCTCACTAGTGTGGTTAGCTGAAGCTGGCGAGTGTACTACACTTTCATTTATCCAAAACAGTTTTCTCTTTTATTAAGGTAGTTGTGGTTATTAGAGCATGAAGGGATGGAAGATAAGCTGTTTATGAAGAAACCTTTTATTTAACCATCCTCCTCCCCACCTGCACTCTAAACCAAGTAGAATTTACCATTCCCTTCTCTATATCTCCACTGTATCCTGTTCATTGTCCTATCAGAGCACTGCTTAGTGTCTGTAGGAGTGATGGAGAAATTAACGCACGCAAGAAGAACTATATATTTAAATACAGTGTAGGTGGCTGTACATTTACCCATTGGTAACAATGCTTGGTTCACAGATTTAGGAGTTATCAATTAATCTGTGATGGTTAAAGTCATGTGTGTGAGGAAACCAAGGCAACAGAAATGCTTGCATGGCATACAGCAAGTTCAGGATAAAGTGAAGACTAGTCTGGATTTCTACTGGAAATGAACCAGTTAAAATGAAGAAATAGTGTTATATAAAAATGACAATTTGAAGGAAGAATAACTTATAAATGTAACACACAATGACAAAAGCCGAGACAGTGGTTTAAATCAAAAAAATCTATATCTGTAAGGAGGAAAAGCAATCTTAGGAAATTAGTAAGATTGTCTTTTCCTCCACATAACACTGAACTATTGAGACAGATTTTATGAATTCTATTTTCTTCGGGAATCTGTCTTCCTTAAAAAACAAAAAAAGCAACAACTTAAAGAGCCTTTCCTTGCTTGAAATTCATCTTGTCGTTTTTCTTATAACTTTTTCTTCTCCCGTGTTGCGCCAGAAATGCAGACACTTGAATGTGTCGCCTCTGCCTACTAGAGCTAATTTTTCAATTTACATAAATAAATAACCTGCCAAAACTAATTACTTCTCTTCAAAATCTAAATACATTATTTCTCCTCTTTTTCCAGTCTGTCTTGTTTTAATTATTTTCACATCAGTTGTCATTTTAGAAGCTGGGTTAGTCTAAAAACAGATAATCGGATGTATCTTACTGTTTTAATTTGGCTAATTAAGATTGCTGCTTTTGTCTGGATGTCTGGAAGCATGCATCCACAGCCTGTTCATACTTTGGGGTGTTGGGGCAAACAAAATCAAGAAGAAAAATGGAAATAGTCCATTATATTTATATTTATTTACATACTAAATGTAATCTACTCTTTACATTTACTCTCCCTGTCACCCAACCTTATTCTCCAATGCCCTATGAACTTTACAAGCAAGTCAAGAAAGGCAGGTCAAAATCTTCTTCATCCTTAGAGTTTATTACTCCAAGATAAAGAACACCTCAAATATTGCACCTGAGATTTCTACAGCCGCCTCATGGCTTGAATCAAGAAAATTGTGAACACAGCCCGTGACTGCTCCTGGAAAGCAGATGGTTAGCTGACTAACCACACAATTCACGGGTTGTAACAGACTGGTCGTGGGGAAAATTGTACAGCAGCACCTGGAAAGTATATGGAAGAAAGAACAGGTGGGAAAAAAGAGGCTTCTTGGCATCAACAATCTAGTGGCTGAATTGGAAGTGCTTTGATTTGCATTCTTCAGACTGGTGCCAGCTTGCATTTATCTGGCACACTATCGTCCCAATTGATCACTAATTTTCTTTTCATACTTTGTCGCATTTATCTGGCACACTATCTTCCCAATTGATCACTGACTTTTCTTTTTCATACTTTGTCTCATTTATCTTTACTACGTGGTTGTATGAAAGGAATTGGCCATCTTAGAATTCTTATTACTAACGGGGCAACTAAAATAGAGTCAATTCATTACTGGCCCCAAATCATGTAGTTAATTAGACCTTGTGTCTTATCTGTGAAACTGAGCTATTCCTTGAATTTTTTAGTGACCAAAGAGGCGGATGTTCTGCCTCCAATGGTGGTAATATGTTATATATTTATATCTTCCTTTTTAAATGCAATGGAGATTAAATCCAATGGAGGGGACACATTATTTTTGAATAAAAAGTTAGAGAAGAGGAAGTTATATTTAGCCTGATTTCCTGAATTCACACAAATAAGGTATACTGTTTAGGCGAGAACCCTTTAATTACAAGAATAGTTGCCACAGAAGTCTACTATAATGGTCAATTTACATTTTCACCTGACATTTAGTTTGTAAAACAGAGTATTTTATTTAGTTTTATATTTTTTTTGTCTTGGATGCCTTATTTCTTGATTTTATATTTGCAAAACAGATCTTCCTTCTATACTTTCCTTGCAGGTACATCATGGGACATTTTTTACATTAGGTAATTCTTGAATCTAATTGCCAGTCTTGGTGTTTAGGTACAAATTAAAGTGACTCTGGTAGCATACGAAACAAGGAATAATAATTATTACAGTGTTTATTGAGTGACTACCACATGACAGGCCCTGTTCTCGGTGCTTTTTGGGTATTTTCTCATTTAAACCTCAGGTAAATCTATAAAGCAATATTATTATTACTGTCATAGTTTTATACACGAGCTACTTGAAGCTCAGAGGAGTTACATGACTTGACGAGACTCACTTGTTTAGTAAATTGTGGAGCCAGAATCTGAACTCACGCTGTCTGAAGCTGGAGACCCTGACCCCTGCCATGCTGCCTTCCATGTGCTCTTGTGCCCAAGATCCCAGGACGGAACTGCGTGCATCACTTTCAGCTTAGACTCAGCACAGAGTTGGCAAAACTGAATGAAATATTCTTCCTCGAAAAGCGATAGACTCCGTGAAATTCCTATATCTAGCATTTCTTTCTAAGTACAGTCAGAAGAGAAGGTTCTTTGGCCATTTTTTTATCTTTTTACTTCCTTTTTTTTTTGAGGAAGATTAGCCCTGAGCTAACTACTGCCAGTCCTCCTCTTTTGCTGAGGAAGCCTGGCCCTGAGCTAACATCCGTGCCCATCTTCGTCTACTTTATATGTGGGACGCCTACCACAGCATGGTGTTCCGAGCAGTGCCATGTCCACACCCGGGATCCTCCGAACTGGCGAACCCCGAGCCGCTGAGAAGCGGAATGTGCGAACTTAACCACTGCGCCACCAGGCCAGCCCCTTTTTATCTTTTTAAATTCTTGTAGGTCAAGGAATATAAAAAGGAAGAAAAGAGAATGGAGACAGAATTAAACAGTTTGTCTTGATTGTTTTAATGTTTCAACCTTTTCCATTTTAACTTCAATTGACAGCATCTTGAATTATTGGCACTTTTGAACACTTTGTAAATTATATATAAAAATTTAAAAGGGATTTTTCAGCCGTTTTCATATGCATAGACCAAATGTAACACATTTTAGATGTGTCCTCCCCTTCATCTCTCCATAGTTTATGGCTTCAAGTTGCACAGTGTTGATTGGACTGTGAATACTAGTGTTAAAAGAATTTTGTGTTTGTGTGTGAGGAAGATTGTCGCTGAGCTAACATCTGCGTCAATCTTCCTCTACTTTATGTGGGATGCTGCCAAAGCATGGCTTGACAAGCAGTGTTAGGTCTGCATCTGGGATCTGAACCTGCAAATCCCAGGCCACTGAAGTGGAGAGCGCAAACTTAACCACTACACACCCAGCCAGCCCCAAAGGAATATTTTTTTTAAAAGGTACAATCTTTAGTCTCATATAGATGTAAAATGAGCACAAGTTGAAGATTTTATTTAACTCATTATTAATGAGAGTATCTAATAGATATTCAAAAAGTCAAAGATGCACAAATTTATATGAAGTAAGGCAATGTTGAAATAAATTTACAAATAGAATACTGGCTTTTTCCACAAGGAGAAAAAAGGAAGTCAATTGAACTTCCCCCAGACAGGATTTATTTGCATTTCTATAGAGAAGGATTATTTTGCATTGCTGTCCATTATCTACAATTTATAGAGTTGTAAAACATCTCAAAGGCAGTGAAAAGCCAAAATCAGATAACCAAAAAAGATGTGCGCTAAACAATTCATAGTTTTCCTACACTGGATGAACCTGAATATTGAGACACCTGAGGCTGTTCACATGCAAATCGAAGAGATGAGATTACTGGTACACAAAAGCATCCAGCAAAGACTTCTGCCAAAGCAATTTTGTTTTATTTATTATACTATAAACACAGTTTTAAATGCATGGCAAGATTTATCAGTTGTGTTATCATTGGAGTCTGGAAATAATTGTATGAAAGGAAAAATTTAAGGATCTGGAGATTTGTAAGGAGTACTTCCACAGGAGAAAAAAAGAAGCAGATACAAAGAGATTGCAGGAAAATAAAGGAGTTCTCACTATAGAGAGTTTAAGATGAGTACGGAAACTGCCAGAGAAAGAAGAATGTCCAAATGCAATTTGGATGATAGATACCATCAAGACCTACGCGAGACCTAATTGCATCCACGGGCTTTTGAGGATGTTCACTCAAGGTTAAAGGAAGTTGGTCATGATTAGAAAGTTCTTCTTTAGCATTTTTTGGTACACTATTACCTATTGGAAGATCATCAGGTAGGTCATTAGAGAACGTCTGGCGAATAGAAGAGACAAGTGGATAATTTATGAGGCAGAATGTGGAGTCATGCTTTGCTGATGCCTTTGAAATATGACATTAATAGATGATGTCTTGGTATTTACAGAATGATGTTAGTAAATACAAAACAACAATTCCTATACAAAACAATGATTCCTATCTTTTCTGAATATGTCACATGAGGCAGAAGAGTGGCAAAGCTTAAAATCTCTGTACTTGTCTACAGGCAGCTTTAACGAAAAGACTCAGTTTTAACGTGCAAAAGGGTCAGGATGAGGATAGCTCTGTCTGAAAATCCTACACAGATCAAATTCTATTTTCTGGACCTGTCACTCAGCTGACAGGATTGTTCATCTGTCACTCATGGACATAGAATCAGTTTTCTAGAGAAGTGAGACAGAATCCTGACCTTACAGCTCTTCTTATAAAGAAGAAAGCGAATATCTTTCTTTTAAGGGTATGAATATAAAAGTAAGATACACACAAATATAGTTCATACATGATATATTGCTATAAGATAGAGTTTTATTAGTAATTCTACTTAAAGTAGCTGGTACTAAATATTATTGGTTAAATGTCTTGAACAGTTAGATCATCTCAAGCTCATTTTAAGAGGCAACATACATTTGCCATTTAAAGAGGCTTACAGGGCCCAGTAATATTTTTAGTGCCAAAGCATGGCAAGTTGGCTTTACTTATGAGGTATTACTTTCTGATGACACTGATGGGATAAACAGTAGCAAAGAAATCTTTCTATGTCGAGGGCCACACCAAGTCTCTTTTTGATGCATTATGAGCAGACAAGGGATGACTTTGACCATCTCGTGCCACCCCACTCCTCCTCCAGAGTTATTTTCAAGGGTAGTCTTTAGAAAGTGAAATCAGGTGTATTAGTATGCTTCCAGAATATTTTCTTCTCTGGGGACAGTAGCAAAAAGAGAAAATCTGTCTACATGCACTTAAAGATGTAAATATTTTAGCAGCTCTCTAGTTTGCAAACATCCCCTTAGTTAAAAAGTGAAAGCTCTTAAACCATTTTATTTCTCTCTATGGTTTTCAGTGAAAAGCATCATTATTTTTTAATTACTTCCATCTCCAGATTGCATCTTCCTTCACAGTCTCCCACTTCAAAGTCTCCTTCAACATATAAATGTCTCATAGATGCATCTCATACACTCTACTCTGCATCTGTTCTGCCACAGTCAAAATGGGGTGAACTGGAGGAGATACACGAGTGGAAATTTCCAGACTTGGCCATTAAGAGATATGGCAAGGTCAAATTGGCTAAATTGGGCAGTCTCCAATACAAGCTGTTTGCAGTATATCCTGTCTTGGATTTTTGTATCAAATACGCTTTTTCACCTTTCACTAGCTATGCAAGTCACCTTTGAGTCATATTTGAAACCAGTTTTGCTTACTTTTGCCTTTATTAAAGATGGATTTTATTGTGCTTGTCATGTTTGAAAATGTATTGTTATTGTTCAGAGCTTTTAGTCTATGAGCAAAAGGGGTTTGCAAAATGAAGTTGTAGCTGTTTTGGAGGTATTTAATCTTTGGAATTTTATACTGGCTTTTAGAAATCTAGCTATTGATCAGCCTTCATAGATAAAATATTCGCTTAAACTCACTTGCAAAATGCAATTCTCACAACACAAGCATCGCTACTGAGGCTTGAGAATATTTCTTAAGGTTTCACAAAATTCCTAGTAATGTCAAAATATTCCTCAAGGTTTCTGTCATCTTTGGTTTGTGAGATAATGAATTCTGTAGATAAAAATATCAGTCTTGGTAAGTAAGTGTTAATAGTCACAAGCATTGCTATTATAATTTCCCCAGTTTTCTTACTTAAAAGATATTTAAACCTCTTTGCATGCATTAACTTTATGTAAAATGGCATTTTTGTAAATAGAAACCTTCATGAGGTATTTAAGAAAATATTAAAGTTAAAAGCTTGGGGAATATAGAACTATATATCTCACCTATGCTCTGCCTCATGTGAATACGTTGTAGCAAGGAAATAACATTTAGATTCAAGAAGATGTGGGTAGGAACGCTCCTTGGCTTTATAACTTTTATTGATAAAATTACATGAACTTTTATGATGAGGATCAAGGGTGCCCCAGGGAGAAAAGCCCAAGGCGTCCTGCTCTACATACCTATCTATATCATCTTCCCCTCCAGGAAGTATAGCACATCCTGACACGATCAATCTGATCTCATTTTTGTCCAAAGTTTTAGGACCAGCCAATAACCAGACCCCACCTACACTGATACCATTTTAATGACTTTTTTACCTGATCTTTCCTTTGTCTTGTAAAGAAATAACTCACATGCCAATGCCTTAGAAGTTTAGCCCTAACCCTCAACCCATTGCAGCTCTTACTGCCCATGGGTCTTGTCCCTATGCTGGCAGCTCTTCACTACCCATGGGTCCTGTCTCTATGCTGGTAGCTCTTTACTGCCCATGGGTCCTGTTCCCATGTCTGCAGCTCTTCACTGCCCATGGGTCCTGTCCCCATGCTACTCCATGCTATTCTCTGAATAAAAGAGCGCTACTGCCAGACCTTGAGAGTCCAAGAAATCTTTCTTTAGACTCCTCGGCTTAATGAGCCTGCATCATTTTAGTTTACTATATGACTTCACTTTTAAAATGTTTTCTTCTGCATAAAATTGGAAGAATTTTGTAGTTTTCCATGTTTTTGAGGTTGTGAGAGGTAAACTGATAGCATATATTGGCTCAAAACCCGGGATGCAGTAAGTACTCAATAAAAGACTGCTCAGTCTGAGCCAGATTAAGATATGGAAGTGGGGTGGCTGTGGCTGGATGTAAGGATGTCCTCAAGGCCTCTTGTAGCACAGTGTAAACCTTTCTTTGTTTCTAATTGTAATAAAATTTATCTTAGCATTATTCTGAAAACATTTTCAGAAATGTTACAAGATGGCATTGCTATATATGGTTTACCTGATTTTATATCATGTGTTTTATTCTACTTCTTACCTAAATATTACGTTAGAACCTCTCCCATAAAAAAGATCCACTTTATCAAACCATAAAGTAGTAAATCCATTTGGTACTGGAAGACCAATTGATTCAAAATGTGAACATCCTAAATAATATCCAGGTTTTGCAAGTTGTCCTGATGATAGAAAGGAATGATGTGGAAAGAGCTGTCTGAGCTGAAGCTCAAAATTTATCCTAGTTTAATTTTTTTCTTTTTTTTTATAACAAATGGGAAAGTTTGGTTGCAAGAGTGGGTAAGGGCCTGAAGAGAGAGATGTTTTCTCACCTTGGAGATGCTGTGGCAGACCTGTTGCTGTTGCCTCCCCCAAGCCACTCCCGCTTCGTCTTTGCTAACAGAATCTCCCTTTTGAATGAGCTGGAAATGTGCCCAGGTGCAGACACTAGATGATCCTTGATCTTCCCCACTTTCCCAGCAGATGCATCTAGAGATGGATGTGTGACTCTTTTGTGATCAGTGAGACTTCAACCAGTATCTGCTAATGGGGTTACTGGCAAGGCTTTTGCCTTCCTGATAGAAGGGTCAGAGATGGCTGGCAAGGTCCCTTTTCCCTTTTTCCCTGCCTTGAACAGTGATGTGAGTTTTGGGGGCTGAGACAGCTATTTTGAAGCCTTCCCTTACAAGCATGAGACTGGAAGTCAGGCTGGGGAGGATGACAGAGTATAGAGAAAGAGTTTTAGTCTTACATGGCATCACAGAGCTACTGAAACAACACTGGACAGCGACGGCCCACACCACAAGAAAACTCATTTTTCTGAGCCTTTCTTAGTTGGGTTTTAATCCTAAATTATATAGATTCTCTATGTCTTTCTGATCTTTTAATGAAAATAAAATAAACCCCATAAACCCCATACTTTATAGTTAGATGAAAATTCACACCCAGGAACTCATTTGGTTCTCACAATAGACCTCAGGGGTAAGTTATTCTGCCAATTTTTAAAATAGAAAATGCAAAATTAGTGACGTTCAGGAAACTTATCAAAATTCCAAAATTAATAATGGCAGAGGTGGACTGAAACTGTTGGAGGAGGCCATTGAGAGGACGTCATCACCAGCTGACCCATGAGCTGGACGAGGGCAATCAGAGGCTCCTCACCCCCTCCCCGGTCCTTGGGATGTATGCTCTGCCCACCTTTCCCACAGTGGGAATTATTTTCAAGCATGCAGCCTTGTGTTGTTGAAACCATCTGGATGGTATATGTGACTGAACCCAATTAAAGCCTCTATTAAATTTTTAAGATTCTAGTAGGTGGATGTGGAGATCAACTCATTTTGCAGCCACCCAAGACAAGTCTTGTATGTAAGTTCCCTTGCTTATTAAACCTGCCACCTACTAATCTGGAGTGGTCTGCCTCTTCTGTCTCTCCTTGCCCTCCCTGTATGGGGGCCAGTTTCAAATTTCACCTGGGGAACTCCCAAGTTTGCAAACCAAAAGAAATTTGGATTTTTTAATGTTTTTTCTCTGTGCTCTACTGAGGGCCATAATGTACTCTTACCATTATTGGGATGTCATGGTAATATAGACAAAGCAATCTTATGTCTAATTCTCCCTGTTTCTTATTTATTCATTTATATTTTTATTTATATATGTGGGGAATGAAAAGCTCTTTCCAGCTTTCTTAATGCCTTCTTATTTAGTATATTAAAGGAAGATAGAATTCTATTTTGTTAGCTTATATGTAACCTTCTTGGGAATATTTCTATCTTGCACAATTGAAAGTTAAGGAAACATAAAGAAAAAAATAAAGTGCAGCTGAGCGATCCAAAAGAACTGAGAAGAACTTCATGGTTTCTTTTCTTCAAAAGATGGTCACCAAAGTAAGCAGTACAGGCTTCATGACCAATATAATATATTAATATCATCACAAAAGTTAGTGGAATAGACCTGTTTATCAACATCAAAGATTTGAGGAAAGATATCCCAGGAGCTCTGCAGTCATTTAAAGCAAATCTATTCAAAATTGGAAACAACTTAAATCTGAAGGAGAATGTTAAATCAATTATGATACATTAAAAATTAACAATACATATTGATGGCTATTTACTATGTGCAAGGCAGTATGTGAGGATATGATAGTGATTAAAGTAGAAATGGTCATTGCAGAGTTTACAGTTGATGAATTTTGTGTTATAGGTTCATGATCTCTGTCATCGCAGAGTTTTGTCTTATTAGGTGAATACATATTTAGTTTATTATCCCTTTTATCATTTTAGATGTTTATCTTGTTGTTCTCTATCTTGAAGTCTACTTTATTTGATATTAATATAACCACTCCAGTTTTTCTATACTGACTGTTTGCATGGGGGTATCTTCTCCCATTCTCTTATTTTCAAATTATCTGGGTTTTTATAGTTATAGTACATTTCATGTAGAAAGCATGGATCTAGGTCTCGATTTTTATTAATACGATTCTGACAATTTCTGACTTTTAATTGGCATGTTATTTTACTTATGTTTAGTGTAATTATTGATGTTTTAGTTTAAATATAGCATCTTGCTACTTGTTATCAATATTTTCTTTTGGTTTTTGACCACCTGTGGCTTCTTTCCAGACTTTGTTGGAACAAAGGATGTTGGAGGTTTTTTAATAGTTCATATTATTTGTCTATGGAGTTCTATACTTCCTGTTATTTTGTTAATAATTGCTCCAGGGCAGTGGTCTCAATCAGAGATGATTTTGCCCCCCAGGAGACATTTGGCAATGTCTGGAGACATTTTTGGTTGTTACAAATTGGTGGGGGCAAAGCTG
The DNA here is from genome assembly GCF_021613505.1 of Equus quagga. NCBI lineage: Eukaryota > Metazoa > Chordata > Mammalia > Perissodactyla > Equidae > Equus > Equus quagga. Next base: position 25,407,059 of record NC_060286.1, read on the forward strand.
CTACTGGCATTTAGCTGTAGAGGCTGGGGATGATGCTAAGAATCCAACAATGCATTGGAGAGACCCCTGCAACAAAGAATTAACCCACCCAAACTGTCAATTCTGCTGAGGTTGATAAACTCTACTAACAATGTGTGTTCTAAAATTACTGTCTATTTAGAGTCAATGTTGTACTGCTTTACACTTCAAACTTCATCCCTGGCCCATTACATTTCCTACATGAGTCTTTTTCTCTAACTACTTTTAAATTTGCTTTTTATGTTTAGTTTTCAGCAGCTTGATGGACTTGGTTTGAAGCTATATTACTCATATCATCGATGCATTTGTTTTCTAAAACTTGCTATATAAAGGCATAGATAATTTGGCAAAGACCTCTCTCCATTACGGTCTTGTCAATTCCCTGTTGTATTTTTGACAGTTTAGTTTTGCTTCTTTCTGTCTTCTTTCATATTGTGCCTACAGGTTTACACAGATATTTCTTTTCTCAGCATTAAACCTTTTACAATGGAATATTCCTTCTTTGTCTCCTTTAAATGCCTTTATTTTTATTTTAAAAAAATCTTTCTGGTAACTTTCATCTCTTTGGTCTTTTTTTCTCCACTCATTTTTTTTTTTTTTTGAGGAAGATTAGCCCTGAGCTAACTACTGCGAATCCTCCTCTTTTTGCTGAGGAAGACTGACCTGGGGTTGGCCGGTTCGGATCCCGGGTGTGGACATGGCACCGCTTAGCAAAAAGTCATGCTGTGATAGGCATCCCATGTATAAAGTAGAGGAAGATGGGCATGGATGTTAGCTCAGGGCCGAGAAGTGGAACGTGCGAACTTAACCGCTGTGCCATAGGGCTAGCCCTCTCTCCAATCTTGATGACTTTTTTTCCAAGCCTTTTCTCCAAATACAATCTGTACTGTATTTGACTGAAAACTTTAATATGTGATTAACACTACTGCCTCCTTTTAATGTTGATAAAGAATGTGTGTGTGTGTATATATATATATATATATATTCAATAATTTGTTTCCAGTTTGGTTTGGAAGCTTGCTCTTATTCTTCTATTTCGTGAAATTTGAGTTGTTAGAATTATAAAACATGAAAGGATCTTACAAAGCTCACCTCATGTAGTATCTATATCATGGGGGTTATTTTTGAATTAAATAAGTTAATACTATGAGCCAACCTTAATAATAAATATTTCTTATTATTAATAATAGTTTCTTCTTCCTTTCTACCTATTCCTCCTCTCCCTCCTGATTATTATTAATAAATAATGGTTTCCAAACACTCTTCTTTGTAAAAACACATCTCCAATAAGACTTCCAATGGTCACAGTGTTCCCCTATGGTAGTGATTCTAATGGGAGAGTGTTGCCACATCACGAATATTATCAGAATCTGATGGTGAGGATTCGGATATATGTCCCTTAGGAATGCAATGTCTCTTCTGGCTGTTAATCACTGAATCTGTTTCAATTTTACTCTTTCTTTTGAGAAAATTAAGCATCTGACAAATGAATTAACTTTCTCCAGGTCACAAGATGGTTAAACATTGGCATAAAAAGTCCAGATCTCTAATATTATTTCTCTCATAACATGGAACCAACATCATGGCATCAATGATTTTGGAGCCAGGAGGAAAAGAACAATGTTCTAGTCCAAATTTCTCACTTTACAGATGAATGAATTGAAATCCAGATTGGTTAGTTGACTTGTCCCACTTGATATAATGACTCATGATGAAAACTAGATAAATATTAGTTCTTGTTTTCTTTGTCCTAGATATTAATCAAAAGGAGTGTATTTAACAGATAATTAGTTGCTTATAGAAATTCTCAGGACAATTTTCTAGAAAAATATAAATTGCCCAAAATTGAATTGAGAAGTTTAAAACCAAAAAGACCAATTACAGTGTTTCCTAAAAAAAATAAATTGTAGATAAGCTGTTTCTATTATAGGCAAACTGTTCCAGAGCAAATAAAAAATGGAAAACTACTCGTATACTTTTATAATGGTAGTATAATTCTATGTCTCAGTTTGAATTCTCTAGAAATAAGAGTCTAAGCCAAAACTTATGTGCTAATGATTTATTGAGGATATAATACCAGGGAAGTAAGGGTAAAGGAAAAAGGGAGAAGTAGGAGAGACAGAAAGCAAATTCAAGGTAGTATGCTATTAAACTTGCCACACTTTTCAAAAAAAACCCCCAAAATAATACTAGTGACTGCTTGATCGCACAGGCTGGTGAAACTACTGTGTCTGGGAGCAGTCCTTTATGAAGAGGAGAGACAACTGATGTATCTTCTCAGTCTTTCCCAGCTCCTTTCTCTTATTAGGTAAAGTCCTCTCCAAGGGCCTATTAGTCCTCCATACTTGTGGCTTCTTCTGGCTGCTACTGGGGTGCTCAGAGCATCTGTGCATACAGCCAGGTCAGGTCTGGGTTCTAGAGCTGCTGCAGCTCCCACCAGGTGTGGGTGATGAAGGCATGTCAAAACACAATCTTTGCTCCTGGAGAAAGAGGGCAACCCATGCTGTTAGGAGACAAGACAACTGCCATGAAAACCAGGGCTTTATGATCTTGAATTATTTTGACCTGTTGCTGGGTCCTTATGTGGTTCTTATGGTCGTGAAACTATAAGATAAGCAGCTGAACTGCTGTTATTACAAAATATTGATGCAAAAATATTTTATGAAGTATGATAAAAATGAATGTAATAGCAAGTAAAATTATATCATGATCAGGTATTCTGGCAGTTTTAAAAATGTTTTAAAGACTTTTGTTTTACTTGAATTTTTGTTTTGTTGAGCATGCGTAGAAATATTTATTGCAGAATTAAAAATGTAGCGATCCAAAGAACCAAACACACCAAAATGAAAAACCCAACAAGTTTGCGATGCAAACACGAAGATTGTTAGTTACAGTGACAGGCCAGAACTCAGGTCATTGGCTTCATCTTCCAGGGTTTCCTTTCTGCTGCACACTGCTGTGGATTCTAACTGTGATAAATGCATTTTCTTCTCAATTGGCTTTTGTGGAATTGAAGACTGAGCACATTATATTATTACACTAACATAGCTTCTGAGACAAAATCTTGTTCAAGTTCCCTCAATTTTGTAGAGAACAAAAACATTTTTTTCCCTTATTTCACTTTCCCCTGCTGCTCATGGGCCTTTTATATAAGACAAAACAAAGTTTTGTTTCTGTTTTTTGTCAGATAATGTTTCTTATTATGTCACATTTTTTCATTCTACCTTTGGTCTACCTTTCCCAACCCACTCTGATCCTGCAGAATAATGTATAATAAGCATTTTAACGGAGACTACTTCAAAAACAGAGCCCTCTGTGTGAAGATCTGAGCCACCACTGCCAGGTTGACACTTGAAGTACTGATTTGCCTGCTTTAATTTCCTTTTATGATGTTATACGTATGACATGTTGCATGTCATACAACATGAAAAGCATGTTGTAATTGCATTTCTTTTGTGCCAATTCTATTTTCTACGGTCCCAGATTAATAATATGGATATTGCCCTCTATGCTGAGTTTCTTTCCCCTTCATAGTCCCATCTTCTCTCATTATGTGTGTTCCTTTTATTATCACATCTCCTGATTCTCACCTGAGTGTTTGGATACACTCTGCAAGTCGAGAGACTGGACACTGCCACCGATCAAAAGACCATCATCATTGGTTATTTCATCTATTAAATTATCAACTGCCAAGTGCCTGGAGCTGTACTTGGTATTCTATTTTAAGTGACCCATTCGCAAATTTCCCTCCACTGTTTCAGTACCACTAACTTTCTTTCTCCCTCCCCCCAAGCATCATCTGCAGTCCTATTACCCTATTTCCTTATTGGACTCATGCTATTATAGACTATACCTCCTGTCAAGTTTAGTTATTGTTCTCAGACCTTCTTTCCGTGTTGATGATGTTTCAATAATTTCACCAGTGCTCCATCTCCTTTCAACAACGTGGGTGGTTTCATCTTGTCTCTTTTCTTGTAGTTCTGCTTCTCTGAGACTTTTCCCCCTTTTGTCATGGAGAGTGATGATAGCTAAAAATGGTAATGGGTAAAATATCACCCTTTCCACCACGCATCTCTTCTGTGCATCTTTATGTGAAATATATTTTATGGATATAATAAGGTCTTAGTCTTAGTGACTTTTCAATAGCCTTGAGATCTATAAAAGAATTGAAATAGCTTCTCTCTTGCCCTTTGAGTAAGAAAAAATATCACTGCCTAAATCCTAATGGCCATCTTTATTACTGCTGATGAGACACAAAGCAGAAAGAACACAGACACACTTTAAAATGATCATGCATACCGGGAAAGTCTCACAATGTTCCACCTCTTATGAATCTGTGGAATATATACATTCAAATAAAAATTCAAAAAGATATTGCTTCTCTATGGTAGGCACAATAATGGCCCCCAAAGATGTCCACACCCTAATCCAAGGGACCTGTGACTATTTTATCTTACATGACAAAAGGGACTTGGCAGGTGTGATTAAGTTCAGGATCTTGAGGTTAGGAGATTATTTTCGGCTATCTAGGTTAGCCCAATGTAATCATAAGGGTCTTCACATGTGAAAGAGGGAGGCAGGAGCGTCAGAGGCTTAGTGACTTGATGTGAGAAAGACAATATTGGCCATTGTTGACTTTGAAGATGGAGGAAGGGGCATGAGCCAAGGAATGTAGGCAGCCTCTAGAAACTAGAAAAGCCAAGGGAATGGATTCTCCTCTAGAGCTTCAAGAAGGAACACACTCTGGCCAACACGTTGATTTTAGCCCAGTAAAGCCCATTTTGGACTTCTGACCTCCAGGACTGTAAGATAATAAATTTGGGTTGTTTTAAGCCACTAAGGTTGTGGTATTTGTTTCAGCAGCAATAGGACACTAACATACTTCCCAAAGAGGCAGTTTCAATAAGGGATTTCCTGGAGCAGTAGAAATGTCCAGCTAAGATCCCACAGACTAAAACTGACTCAAGGTACTTCTCGCTTGCACCTTCCCAAATGAGGTCCATTTTTTATTTCAACAACCCAAATATCCATCCCTTCTTTTTCTCTTTAGGCTGAAGTTCCTTCAGTATCTTCAGCTATTTGCCACATCTGCCCACATTTGCTACAATGACCTAGTCATATAATACAGAAAAATCCCTAAGCTTTACTTTTCTCTTTCTTCAGTAAAGTGGAGTCAGTGAACATTGGGGGTCTTTCATTTTATTGGAGCAATAAATTCTTCCATTGAGGTGAAGAGATTTCAACAAGCAGTTCCTTTTCTAAAGGTACCAGAACGTACCACAAGGCCAGTTGAGGCCAAGTTGATAGAAGTACAATATCTGCATTTTCAAGTAAAAAGCATTCCACCAAATACATTGATTCCTGTAGGAAGAAATATCTTTATTATCCATTAAAACATAAGGATATTCAGGAAATAAAGCACTCAGCACCTTTTATATATCATTGTTTTCCCAGCTTGGAAGTTTTATAATTTTCTCATGTGTTTTCTGGCCCGGTCTCCATTCTAATATTCTGTGTCATTGTTTGTTAAGCTATTTTAGTTACTTCATGCAAACTAAATAGAAAGCATACCATTAACCATCATTCTCCCCACAATTTTTTTGAAAACAATGAAACAATACTACTTGCTGCTGTGTTGTTCCCATCTCTGAGTCTAACACTAAGTTATTGTATGTTACCAAGTGCATTTTCATTCCAAAATGTATCTCAGTGACACAAACAGCTTTCTTTCTCATTTCATTTCAAGCTAGTAATGCAGTTCTTCACTCGAAAAAGGTTAATTGAAAGTTAATTGACTAACCCGTGTGTATATTAATGTGCTAGGATTTATGATTAAAATTGTTTTTAAGTATAATGTCTGTGGTCCCTGCCTTCAAAGAGCTTATCAGCACCTTTTGCATATATTGAACAGTTAATATTCTACAATATAATGATCACAAAAAAACGGTGGTAAATACATTAAGAAGCTTTCCTCATCTCATTGGCTTGCTCATCTCTCTCTTCTCTGATTAAAATTGATATCTGGGGCCTGGCCTGGTGGCATAGTGGTTAAGTTTGCGTGCTCTGCTTAGGCAGCCTGGAGTTCACAGGTTCGGATCACAGGCACTGTCCTAAAGGCTGCTCAGCAAGCCATACTGTAGTGGCATCCCATATACAAAATAGAGGAAGATTGGCACAGATGTCAGCTCAGGAACAATCTTCGTCAAGCAAAAAGAGGAAGATTGGCAACAGATGTTAGCTCAGGCAAATCTTCCTCAGCAAAAAAAGAAAGAAAGAAAGAAACTTGGTATCTTCCCCAAAGTTCAGGGTTTTATCACCTTTTCCTATGATATTCATATCCTTAATTATAGTATTTATACTGATACTTATATCTGCTTATTTCCAATATAGTCTATGTGACACCTTCACCTGGATTTCCCCAGACAACTTAATTCCCAGGTGTTCACAACCATATCCATAATTGTCTCAACAAAGCCAGCTTGATTAACTCTTCTCCTTTTATCAGTTGATGATGCCATTTTTTTCCCCAAGCACTTGAGCTTAAAAAGATCAACTTTACTGCATTGCCATTCTATCCCTTTGATTTAAGATTGGCAGATAAAACACAAGATGCCCAACAAATTTGCATATCAGATAAGCCACAAATGATATTTTAGCATGAGTATGTACCACGGGACATACTGTAATTTTATTTGCTAAATCTGGCAACCCTAGGCCAGTGGTTCTCAAACTTCAGTGTCCATCAGAATCCCCTGGAGGGCTTATTAAGAAAGAGATTGCTGGGCCCCACCTCTGGGTTTTCTGATTCAGTAGCTCTGGGTGGGTTCTAATTCTAACAAACTCAAAATTGGTTTGCATTTCTAACAAAACCCCAGTTAATTCTGAGACCAGGACTTTTGAGAATTGCTGACCCAACTTAATTCCTCTGATTATTTGTTATGGTTCTCAGCCCTGGATGCATATTAGAATCAACTGGGGAACTTTTTAAAAATCCTCATACCTGGGTCCTATACAGATGCTCTACTTTGACTCAGGGTGTGGTCCAGGCTTGGAGTTGTTAAAAAGCTTCCAAGGCAATTTTAAACACACACAGTTAAAGTGACTAATTTTGTATGCTCTTCTCTGCTGAGTCTCCCTTCATAGTTACAGATAAATCAAGCCCTTACGACTTCCCACCTTAAATAACTCCCAATGCACTCTTTGATTCTCATGGCATCACTATCGAATTCATCTTTCGCTCATCTGTATATTAATTCGTCTGAAGCATGTCTCTGATCATATGATTGTCTTTTTAAGAAATCTTCAGCATCAACCTTTAACAACTGGATAAATACACATTTCTTATCTTGATACTTAAGATGCTGGACAATCTATTTCTAGCCTACTTTGAAAGCATTTTAAGACTTCATGCAAACTTGATACCCCAGAGAAACCAAGCTACCCTTGTTTCCTTGTCCCCTCATCATCCAAGAGTGTCTCTTGCTGATTTTACTCAGTGATTTTCTCTTTGTCTTCATCTCTCCCTTGTAGGCATATGATTTGCAATTCTCCTTTCCTTTTTCCTTTTCCTCGCATATCTGGAAATGCTCTGTTTCCTCAGAGCCCTCCCCTTTGAACAATTTTAAAACACTTACACAAGTTAGGTTAGTCACTTATTCACTTAAAATTACTGCCCAAGGGTGGTCCTCTGCTCACCGCAAGACACGCCAGTAGTCCGGAGACACCGTGGTAGGAGAGAAAAGGGTTTCTTTATTACAGCCTGCTAGCAAGAGGGAAGATGGCTGACTAATGGCTGAAGGAGCGATCTTACAGAACAAAGACTACAGACCAGTTAAATATGGGCTGGTCTCTGAGTGGGGCCTCCATCTGATCTCTGGGTGGGGACAGACATCTGGTTCCAGTTCCTGATAGTCCTTTGTTTTACTGGATATGCATCACAGAATGGAGCAACACCCTATATCTCTGCCTGGGGGTCATCACATTCCTAAAGAACTCAAAAGAACAAAGTTACTGTCTTAAAGCAGCTGAGACGGGCCACAAAATCTACAGAGCGTGTCTGGGCTAGTTAATCAGTGGGCATTCAGAGTTACAATATGGTTTCTTTTCTACAGTATGGGTTCCCTTATGTCAATCTTGTGTTGAGCCCGTATCAGGTTCACATGCAACCACTATTTAGAGTGCTCTTTGTGTGAACTGGGCTACTTCAGTGGATAAGGAGTCCCTGTAGCTTATATTCTTGTGGGAGAGACAGATAATCAGTGACTAAATATACATTGGGTGGTGATAAGTAACAATAAGAAAAACAAAGAAGAGGGAGGGGGCTGGAAGATGGAGGTGGTGCAGAGCCGTTCTGAATAATGTGGTTTGGTCTGGAGAGGCTTCTCTCATAATTGACATTTTATGTGAGGCCCAGGCATGTGAAGGAGTGAGCCACACAGCTGTCTAGGGAAGGCTTCAAGTACCAAATGCTTGAATTGTGAACACTTGGAGCAGCAACAAGGCTACTGTAAAAACTTTGGAGTTTATTTAAAGCGAAATGTGAAGCCTTTGGACAAACAAAAGTGATACAATATGACCTACATTATAAAAGATTTGGGCTGCTCTGCCCAGAATAGAAGCTGGACGCAAGGATGGAGCAGCTAGAGTAGTTAGGAAGGTAGAACAATAATCTAGGGCCTGGGGAGAAGTAGTGTCAATAAAGACAGAACCGTCAGGGGGCCACCCAGTGGCATAGTGGTTAAGTTCATGCACTCCGCTTTGGTGCCCCAGGGTTCACTGGTTCAAGTCCTGGGCATGGATGTATACACCACTCATCAAGCCATGTTATGGTGGCATCCCACATGCAAAATAGAGGAAGATTGGTACAGATGTTAACTGAGGGCCAATCTTCCTCACTAAAAAAAAAACAAAAAACAAAAAGACCAGTCAGGAAGGAGAGATGGCTTTGTTAGAAAGATAGTGAATAGGAGGTAAAACTGTTGCATTTAAGATGCTAGGTCTGCAGTGAGGGAAGCATGTGGTTGTTTCCCTCACGTTTGGTTGTTGAGTATTTGTTTTATTTGTTTACCTATTCATTCATTCATTATAAAATGAAAATAAATTATTTATTTTAAAGGAAGAAAATGTTACAGCTTCAATTGACATCCACGTGTTTATGATTTCACATCATGCGTAAGTATAAAGGTGGACATTTCTTGAAGTCAATGAAGTGAAGTGCCAGGGTCTCCCTCCTCACAAACTTGGCTCTCTGAATGCTTTGGAGAGTGATCTATGCGGAGGGAAAGCCTGGCTGCAATTAGGAAGCATTTATGATAAAGTGCCTATGGGGATCCCAGGAAAAAGTGACTTTAGTTAATTAGTTGTGATTTCTTTTTTCAATCTAAGTAATGTTCATTTGTTTGACTAAATTATCAGTTTTACCTTGTAATTTTGTATTCTTTTCCTTAAAAGGCCCCACATATTATGTAGTAAACTGTACATATATATGTGCTTGTGTCCTTAAGCAGTCACATAAATCACATAATTTTCTGCAGGTGTTACTAATTTATACTGTGTTTATCGCATGTATCCATGTTGATGTGTGCATGTAGATCTGCTTTATGCATTTTAACTATTATATAATATAATGCTATATGATTACACCCCAATTTACCCATTCTTTTCTTGTTTTTTTTCTTTTGGTGAGGAAGCTTGGTCCTGAGCTAACATCTGTTGTCGATGTTCCACTTTGTTTCCTCCCAAAGCCCCAGTGCATAGCTGTATATCCTAGTTGTAAGTCCTTCTAGTTCCTCCATGTGGGTTGCAGCCACAGCATGGCTTGATGAGCCGTGTTAGGTCCACGTCCAGGATCCCAACCTGAGAACCCTGGGCCACTGAAGCAGAATGCGCCAACTTAACCACTACACCACTCGCCGGGCCATACCCATTCTTTTCTTGAGGAAAAATTAGCTGGTTTTAAAAATTTTGCCATCCAAAAGAATGATAATAGACACCTTGTATCCACTTGCTTGAGTTTATCTAGAAATATGATTGTATCTGTAAATTACAAGATAAAACTCGCAGATATTAAAACAACTGGCACTCCTTTTGGCAGTTTATGAGAGTACTTGAGCCTTGTTTAAATTTAATTCCCGTGATTACCAATTATGGCAAGCAGAATATGGACCCCCCTCTCCAGATGTCCAAGGCCTAATTAACTGAATCTGTGAATACATTAAATTGTGTGGCCCAGAGGAATGAAGGTTGGCTGCTGAAATTACTGTTGTTATCAGCTGACATTGAGATAAGGAGATTAGCTTGGATTATCCAGGTGGATTCAATTTAATCACAAGCATTCTTAAAAGTAGAAGGAGGCAGAAGAAGAGAACTAGAGTGCCGGCGCTGTCGGGGAGCTCCTGCCCTGACATTGCTGGCTTTGAAGATGGTGGAAGGAGATCAATCAAGGAAGCAGGTGGCCTCTAAAAGCTGGAAAAAGTACAGAGAGCCTCCACCTTGATCTTGGCCCAGTTAGAACCCTGTCAGGCTTCCTTCTACCGAGCTGTAAAGGTAAGAAATCTGTATTATTTTAAGCCACTAAGTTCATAGTAAATGTTAAAAGCAGCTACAGGAAACTAATATACTAGCGAGGGTAAACACATTTTCACATATTCATTGGGCATTCAGATTTCTCCTTCTGTGAATTACGTGTACTTACCCATTGCTCATTCCTCTATCAGTGTTTTTTATTTTTAAATCAATATGTAGCAGATTTAGGAGTGTTTCAGATAGGGACTGTCAGTTATGTGTATTATGTTTTGGAGTGTTTTGGGCTTTTAAGTACACAAGCTCTTTTGAAGTATTATTTTTTGGTTTTAATAGTAGGTAATTTCATAGAAGTTAAAAAACTGAGTTCCTTCTTGGGCTTTAAGGATAGTGTAAAAATTTTATCAATGTATTTATGTCCAGTAATTCTTAACCACTTTAAGGAGCTTTTGAATAATATTTAGTCCTATTTACAACTAAGTTAAACTTTTTCAAATGTTTCGAAATGCATTTATAAATTAAACGTTTACTATAATTTTAAATATGACTCTGTTAAGTAGTTGCTTGAATTAAGAAACAAAATACTTCTAAATACTTACATAACTCTTATGCCCCAGTAGCAACAAGCACATTAAATGGCTTTGTTTCTAATACAATTAATTCTCTGACGAAAGGAACCACGAGTCCTTGGATTAAAGGCTGACTCTAGGGCTGGGTTTGACATATACAAAATGAGCCTGGAGACTATCTTAGGGCCAGAAAGTAAAGACATGCTTATTAAAAATATACACTTGTGGGGCCGGCCCGATGGCACAGCAGTTAAGTTTGCACGTTCCTCCTCTTGGCGGCCTGGGATTCGCTGGTTCGGATCCTGGGTGCGGACATGGCACTGCTTGGCAAAAACCATGCTGTGGTAGGCATCCCATGTATAAAGTAGAGGAAGATGGGCACGGATGTTAGCTCAGAGCCAGTTTTCCTGATCGAAAAGAGGAGGATTGGCAGTAGGTAGCTCAAGGCTAATCTTCCTCAAAAAAAAAAAAAAAATATATATATATATATACACTTGTGCACATGCACACACAAGTGAATGGCTGTCAAAGAGTCACAGGATCTAACTGAAAGAGCTCCTAATGAACCATTTGTGCAACAAAATAAAGTAGCATTGGATTATAACCCAAAGCAGAAAATCAATATTCATGATTATATACTGATATAAATAAATGATCAAATACATATGTAAATGAGGAGAATAGACAACTCTCCCATGTTGAAAAATTTCAAATGATTTATATAGATATTTCCCCATCAAGGAGGTGGGACATCATTCCCCAATCCTTTAGTGTGGGCTACATATAATGACTTCCATCCAAAGAGTACCTTTTGGAAAAGGGGAGTGGGGGGAGGGAGGGAGAGAAGGCGCCCGTGGAGAGAGTAGATTGAAGAAACCTGACAAATACTACCTCAGCCAGGTGATCAAGGTTAACATCAACAAAGATAAGTCATTTTGATGGTGTGATATGATGAGAATGGCACTTGACCTCTGTGGTCTTACTCCCCAAAACCCATACTCCTGGTCTAACTGTGAGAAAAACATCAGATACCTCCCAATTGAGAGACACTCTATAGAATACTGACCAATACTGCTCAAAACTGTTAAGGTTGTCAAAAACAAGAAAAACCTGAGAAACCCTCACAGTCTAAGGGGACATGATGACTAAATGTAATTCCTGGATGGGATCCTGGAACGTGAAAGAGATGTTAGTACTAACTAGTGAAATATGAATAAACTGTGGACTTTAGTTAATAATAATGTATCAATACTGGTTCATTTGTTTTGACAAATGTACCAGATTAATGTAAAAGGTTAACAATATGGGAAACTGTATGTATGTCACATGGGAATTAATTCTCTGTACTATATAACTTTTGGTAAATCTAAAACTATCTAAAAGAGTTTGCTTAAAAATAACTCATATGCATATAGTAGACTAAATTTATAATATGGCGAAACTAAAGTTCTGTTTGTTCTAAAAATATGCTTAAACTAAGTAGATTATCAACTTAAAATCCTAAGTCTAAATTCAAATATGCATTTTAAATTAGAGTAGCAAGACTATCATTTATAGGATAAAGTCTCTTAAACTTGAGAAATATACAAATTAAAATATATACAGATTCCATATTAATATTGTGGTTTTGACTCATTCCCCTAATTCTATATCTCCCAAGAGTTAAAAGATGTTTATGTATTTAAAAAAGAGAGGGGCCGGCCCAGTGGCCCAGGAGTTAAGTTCGTTCGTTCACCTTTGGCAGCCCCGGGTTCACTGATTTGGATCCCGGGTGCGGACCTTCAGGCTGCTTGTCAAACTATGCGTGGCAGGTATCTCACATATAAAAAGTAGAGGAAGATGGGCACAGATGTTAGCTCAGGGCCAGTCTTCCTCAGCCAAAAGAGGAGGATTGGCAGCAGATGTTAGCTCAGGGATAATCTTCCTCAAAAAAAAAAAGATGATAAACTCCATCCCAATGGAGACGGTCTATCCACTAAAGAAGAAAGACACCATACTGGTAAACTGAGGTTACTTTCTCCCAGATTGTATTTGGGCAGCAGATTAGGAGCAGCAGAGAACCAGCATGCTTCTTTGCCCTGCCCTGAATCATACTGAGCTCTGTTTTTAGTGACTATGTCCCACCCAACAACTTGAAGATGTTGGTCTTATTGTTCATATTACCTGACTTTCTGTCCATACACAGAAATCTACAACTTGTACATAGATTGAGCACGTTCTTTAAAAATTATTTGGCATTCAAGACATATGCTAATCTGTTTCCATTTAACACTAAAGTTGTTAGAAATAATGGGATCCTAAGATATGTAAGTGTATTTTTTCTTAATGATAAAAGCCTTCTAAATGTGCTTTTACTTTTTTCAAAGATTGGCACCTGAGCTAACATCTGTTGCCAATCTTCTTTTTTTTCTCTCCTTCTTCTTCTTCTCCCCAAAGACCCCAATAGATAGTTGTATATTCTAGTTCTAGGCCCTTCTGGTTGTCTAAATGTGCTTTTTTATTTTATTTTCTTGGGCCAGATAACACTTATGAGGCTTTAAAATTTGAGTTTCGATAGTTCACGTGAGTTTGTTTGATTTATGACCGCAATTCATGAGCTCATCTTGCGGATACGTCCACACATTGTGGCGTCTTCATTTTATTTCTGTTTCAGCATATAAAAGATTTATTTTCATAAGTTTTTGTCAATATTTTTTTGTCTCGAGATTTCTGTGAATGGTTTCATAAATTCTTCTCATCCCCAAATCATGAAAATATTCTGTAACAGGATATTAAAATAACATTACTTCATTTTCTAAATTTTACTTTATCATTTAGATTCTTAATCTGCCTGAAATGTATTCTATGCACCGTGTGAGGTAGAGATTTGATTTAGTATTTACCCCATATGGGCAACCATTTGTCCCAGCACATTTATTGGGTAGTCCATCCTTTCCTCACCACTTACATGGGCATTTCTAGGTTGTGAGCATGTTGAGAGGACTGGTGTTTTTATCCATTGCTGTATCTCCAGTACCTGGAACAATGGGTGCTACTCAATGATATTTGTTGAAATAAGTATTTCCAGATGCATTTGCATGTATTTCTCCCTTTAAAAGCTTCGTTCCATTCATGCTTATCAATTCGCTATTTTCCGAATACTCTGAGACTGTAATACTTTTCCTTCTCCTTTTTATATGCATAAGTCTTCAACATTGTTTAATGTACAAACAAAACCTAACATTCTTCATGAATTTAATTTAGATCAATCCAGAGCCCAGTAATCTCTCCTTCCTTTACTCTGTCTTCATGTCTAATTGTCATTTTTATTTTTTTGCATTACTGACATCAGCTAGACAGTAGGATATAGAAAGCATGTGAAAATGAAAGAAGTTAAGTTCAGATCTCACTTTATCATTTATTTTCTGCCTAATCAAGCAACTTATCTTCCTAAATTTGTATATTAGCCTGTCAAAGCTTCGGAATTTTTGAGAAAATGAGATAAGGCATGTACAATAGTTAACACAGTGGCTGTCATATATAGTTACTCATTGAATGTTAATATCATTATGGAGTGAAAACACCTAGGAACTGATGTTTATGCAGTTGTGTTAATCCAAGGTCATTTTGGGGAGGAAAGGGGGATCCTTACTGTGCTCTAGGGGAAAGAGCAGGGCTTATAGAGGGATTCATTCTGGTCATAATTTCGGTTTCACTACTTTGTGTGGCAAGGTATGTTACCTTTCTGAACTTCAGTTTCTTCTTTTATCACAATAGTGATGATAGTACCAACCTTTCAAGGTCATTGTGAAAAATAAAGATACTATTTATAAAGCTACTATCACATGGTAGGACAATTGGTTAAAAGTTTATTTTCTTCCCATTCTGTTTGAGCGACCAAGACTTAATCATCTTTAAATCACTCAATTACCTAACACAATGCTGTTCATATATAGTAGATGCCCAAAAGACTTTTGATAAGTGACTATTTAAGAAATAAGGTAAAAAAAGCATACCTAAAGGAAGATGAAAAGAAAGATGATAATGGTTGCTCTGAGTTTCTGTGGTGTTCTTCCTAACACTGTTATTTTATTGCCTGTGTGGAATTTATTTTAAGACTATTTGGATTTTAACAGTGCGATATATGTTTATATATGCAAGTTAAATCTAATTTACACCCTAGGGTAAGCTGGCATTTATAGTACCCTATTCAGGAATCCACACTTCAGAGGTGGTTAAACAGCATATCATATGAAGCACCCCAAACAGAAATCAACACCTTCAGAGGTGGTAACTTAGCACTCTTACGTGGAAATTTACACAAGAGAGATTGTTTATTATTAGCATAAGGGGTGTTAGAAATAACTTTCCATCATTGAAATAAAGGTGTTAAACACGAGTGGTTGCTTAAGAAGTCTGTATATCTCCCATGGCAATTGCACGAATGAGCTAGAAGAATTTAGCAAACTTGATGGTGGAATAACAGTGCGGCTTTTGGAGTACTGTGAATCTCTACTTCATGGAGAACCCTGTCACTCGTGCTTACGAAAGGCTGACTGGATCTGCCACCAGAGTCTCAATGAGTCTGCATCCTGAGAGCCTCTCATGAGCCTGCTAGTCAGGAGAGCTGAGCTACTAAACACATGGTGTAACTCCCCTTTATTTCCACTTACTAATAAGTGCGTCTATGGTACATGGAGGAATTGAGTCTTAGACTTGCTTTGATTTAACATACAAACCAGTAGCAAAGTTGTAAGGGAGAAAGATATTAGTTTGGATTTATCTATCCTAGAAGAGGCTCCCAATATTGAAGAAGCATTGCTTTAACTAAATTTTTTTTTAAAAGGTAAAATCATAACTTACAGACCTAAAATGAATGTGTGTTAAAGATTTTATTTAAGTCACACATTAATGAGGGAATCAGGATATTATAACTGGTTCAAAGGAAAATCCAAAGAAGAGAGATGTTTATAGATATGGAAAATTGAAAAGGATATGCAAATGGAGGTACATTGGGGGTCCCCAAGACCACCCTCAGGCTCAGTGATTAGCTAGAGGACTCAAAGGACTCAGAAGATGTTATTCTCGCGGTTATGGATTATTGTAGCAGAAGGACCCAGATTAAAATCAGCAAGGTGAAGGGCACAGAGAGGGAAGTCCAGGGGAAACCAGGCGTAAGCTTCCAGGTGTCTCTTCCCAGTGGAGCCACACAGGTATGTACTTCATTCTCCTGTTGCTGATGTGTGAAAGGAAGCTCACCTGAGTGTTGTCTGCGGATTTTTATTGGGGATCAGTCATGTAAACATACAGTGCCCACATGACTGACCTCAGCTACTCAGACTCCAGCCCACCCCCAGAGCAAAAATGGTTTTCACCGTAAATCACATTGTTAGGAAAAACTTACCTGGGCAAACTGGTACAGAGTGGCCCAAAACATAAAAAAGGCATTCGAAATATTCTTATCAGGCAGTATATTCTAAGGGCTTAGAGGTTTTCTCTCTGAAACTGACCAAGAGCCTGTCCTGAAGACTGGCCTTTGTTTGGAATGTACAGGGTTTGAGCGACTCAGGCCTCCTGAATTAATCCTTACCAGCCCGAGTGTCAAAATTAGTTTTTCCATGGGGACAGAGAGGGGTTGTCCTTCCACCAAATGGGATTTATTTTCATGTCTATATACAACAATTATTTTCCACTGATATCAGTTATCTACAATTTAGAATTGTAAAAAGAGCTTCCATAGAATCAGATACATTGAAGGGTATGTTAGAGACAAGGCGTAGTTTTCTATTGAAGCACCGATTTTTCCCTGTAGCTTAAGTACAAATTGGTTTTGTTCAACCTACCATCTTTAATATTTCTTGTACTGTTATTACTTTTGTATATGAACCCATGCCTCTTCATTCAGGATTAGTAGACTAGAGCATTACTCTGATATAGAAGAGATTGTATTCCAGAGAAGTCCATGGCATTATTCACCTCAGAAAGGGAACCCATGATTCACAAGCCAGTGCTTGTTCCTCATGACTAATCTCTGGTCCAGTCACAGGCTTTGGGGAAATAGATGTTAATATCTTTCAAAATAAGAAAGAAAATGATTTAATCATGCCTTTAAATCTTTGCTAGTAGTCTATATTCAAGCCAATGCTCTCCTATCTTGAAACCCAATTCTTTCTTCTTTTTTCTTTTGAGGAAGATTAGCCCTGAGCTAACTACTGCCAATCCTCCTCTTTTTGCTGAGGAAGCCTGGCCCTGAGCTCACATCCGTGCCCATCTTCCTCTGCTTTATATATGGGACGCCTACCACAGCATGGCGTGCCAAGCAGTGCCATGTCCGCACCCGGGATCCAAACCCGCGAACCCTGGGCCACTGAGAAGCAGAACGTGCGAACTTAACTGCTATGCCAGCGGGCAGGCCCCCCCAATTCTTACTTATCTTCACTAAGACAGCACATTCAGAAAAACTTTCAGTAGGACCTCACCCAAATCCTCTCTTCTTACTGTCTGAACACATAGGCGTAGCCCCTTAGTGCAGGCCAAAGAAGGTAAACTTGTGCTTCTCCTTGGGCATCATGGCCCAGTAGACAAGCTGAAGTTCTCTGATGCAATGATCATCCTCTGGTGAGTTCATGCAAAATATTTTTCAAACATGATGCTAATTCACAAAATTACAGATTTTCAACCTTATGATTTTAAGAAGTATTTCAGTATGATAAGTGCCAATTATATTCCTAACCTCCTGTTTCTCCAGGCAAGGCAGCTCCTCTTCAAATCTGGCTCTTGTAACAGCTCTCAACTTACTCTTTAAACGAGTAGTAAACTGGAAGCTTCTTTCTCTATTTGGAGCTTTGTTTTCCTCTTTTAAAGCGTGTCTTCTCACAGGTTTCACTGGGAATTGTATTGAATATAAAACATGAAATCTTTTTCTATCTAGAGATAATGTGTATATGTTTGAGTGCATGTGTGCTTGAGTGTGTTTGAGGGGCATAAAGGAATAGATTATGTAATTTCCAAGGCAATAGAAGACACTGCCAGAAATATAGGAACCTTGCTTGCTAAAGTGTAGGGAAAATTCCTAAGGGTTTTAGGGAGGTATTCTCAAAACAGCAAATCTGTGTGTTACTCTGTCATTTAGAAATGTGACAAGTCATTTTTCCCTTTACAAGGTGGGAGGCCTCTGGACTCTTGAAAGATAGACGGATAATTATTGATGTAAAAGTGTGATTACTAAGTAGGGGGAAAGGGCTGCTTATAAATAATAGGTAGATAGGGTCTCATTTATGTACCGATATATGTATATAAAAAGATCTGGAAACATCCATTGCAGAGTTAATAGTTTTTCTCGGTCTGTTGGGATTATGAATGGCTGTAATTTTCTTCCCTTTGCTAAATAATGATTTCTAAATGTTCTATAATGAATCTTTTATTTTTAATAAAGTGAACAAAAAATATTAAGTCTTAATGAAGTGAAGGGAGAATAATTGAGTATGTGTTACATAGCCTCCCATGGAGGCAAACATCTTCAGCTGTAGAAAGAAAACAATGAAGTGTGTGGAATTGGGTTATATCTGGTATTTCATCCAGTGGCCCTAAAATCAGATTCTCACTCTGCTCTGTCATTGATCTCTCTAAAG
This sequence comes from Equus quagga, assembly GCF_021613505.1. Classification (NCBI taxonomy): domain Eukaryota; kingdom Metazoa; phylum Chordata; class Mammalia; order Perissodactyla; family Equidae; genus Equus; species Equus quagga. The sequence continues at coordinate 25,425,777 of NC_060286.1, forward strand.
TTAAAAGAAAACAAGTCAAAGGAATGTGTTCTTTATGGCATTGGAAACCTTAAACCCTGCTATATCGAGGAGAAAGAAGTAACACAAATCAGGCTAAAAGAAAGGAGATGAACAAACAAAATTGGTTTATGCCAAGACTATTTGGGTAACTTCTTGTATAGACTAATCCGTCTGTATTGAGAGGAGGGAGTAAACTGGCTTAATTAATGCAGGATATCTCAACTTTTATTCTTCTGACACTTGAGGGCTGATAACTCTGTTGTGAGGACTGTCCTGTGCATTATGGGATAGTTTGCGTCATCTCTAGCCCCCACCCACTAGATGCCAGTATCAACACTCTCAAGTTCCGACAACGAAAAATGTCTCAACATTTCCAAGTGTTTCTTAGAACACTGTCACCGTTAGTGAGAACCACTCTTAATGGACACTTGCCTATAATTTCTATACATAGGATTTTATAAGTTAGGATTATTTTTGGCTACATGTAACAGGTAAACCCCAAATAATGATTACTTACAAAGATAGACTATTTCTTCTTACATAACAGAAATCTGAAGGTGGCAATTCAGAGCTGGCATGGCAATTCCATGTTCATCAGGGACCCAGAATTCTTCATATTTCTGCTCCTGCATTTCCTACACTAGGTTCGCTTTCTCAAAGTCACCTCATAGTTCAAACTGCTGCTGGATATCCAGTCATTACAGCCATTTTCCAGGCAAGTATCAAGAGGAAAGGTGAGGAAGTCTGAGTAGCCTGTATTCCCTTCCCTTTGAAGAGAACTGTTGCAAGTCCCGTATTCTTCTGTTTTCATCTTATGGGCCAGAACTTAGCCGCACAGTCTCACTTCGCTGCACGGAAGACAAAAGTGTAGTCCTGTAGCTGAGCACCTCACCTCTCCAAATCTCTGCATGTGGTTCAGTTAGAGAAAAAAGGGGGTAAATAGATGCCGGAGGTACATTCTCTTAACAACATTCTGTATAACGTTACAGATGCACTTTTCTAGGAAAAGATCTGATTCCAAACAAATATTACTAAATTGCTACAGAATATCTTACAAGAGAAAAAAATTTAAACAGAGAAAATAATCTACAATTGAATTACCTGCCTAATAGAAAAGACTAAACAAAATTCTGTTTTATCCCTTGATATTTGAAAACCACCCTGAAGTGTTTATATTGCTGCCTAGACAAGTGCAGTTTGGTGAATATCATTAGGTCTTTCTTCAACATTTGGGTACCTTACAAAAGGCTTACTTCTTAGCCTGTGTTCTCCTGAGAGCAGAGCCTGAGACAAAGGCTTCCAGGCAGGTAGTTCATTTAGGAAGTCATCTTAGGAAAGAGGAGTGAAAAGGTGAAACGGGAAAGGAAGGGAAGACGATACAAGGATGTGTTTCTTTTGAGTTAATTGCTGCTCTAGGTGACTGGTCTTAGATTCTGCAAGACCTCCTGAGGAGTCTTAGGAAATGGGTTTTGAAACTGTCCACCTGGGAAACAAAAAGGGAAAGCATTTATCCACTGGTTCCATCCTCACTGGTCAACAGTGGCTCCAAAGGTATTGACTTTCCTGTGCTCCTGGGCTGCTCATGAATGTGTGCCAGATGCTTGGAAAGCTTCCCACTCCCTAGAGTCAAAGTGAGAGCTCTATTGTGTAGGTGGGAGGTACTTCCAGACTGCCTGCATGAAGCTGCTTGAAGGCTTCATGAAATTGGTCCTTGGGCAGTGGCTGGAGCACAAGGGAGACACGTAGAACTGAGGTGGTGCACAAAGGGGTAGGAGGTACTTATTCTTCTGATGAATTTCACAGTTTAGGAGAACAAATAAAGGTGTTTAGTGTCAGAGCATACCTTGCTTACCACTGCCTTGCTAGTTATGGGGTATAGAGTGTTAACTGGGAAATAGTATATGGGAGATATACACACATGTGTGCACACATATACACATGCACACACATACGTATACATATGTCTGTATTCATATATTTTCCATTTTGATATTTAATACTCTAATTATAACATACGTTTCAAAGTCTATAAGCCTGGAGAGCTATTACACATAGTATTGTGCATTTCTGTATTTGATTTACTGTCGATGTACTACACTGGTTTATTCCACCTTAAATTCTCTTTTGATCATTACTTGATCTCATGAACAGATTTGACTCATAATGGCTAAGAAAGAGTTGTGGGTTATATACAGCCAAGATGGCATAAGTTTTCAAGGAAGGGGACCATGCTTGATGTTGAAATTCTTATGTTGGTTGGAAAGCTGACAGCACCTTGAATGAACTGGTGGTAAAAAAAGAGAAGACCGTCAATCAGTTAGGAAGTAAAAATCCTTTAATGTTATGAAGGGCATGCTCCCCATCGAGGAACCCTGGGGTAAAGTTACTAATAATTGTATATACAGTAGCTGAAAGAAATTATTGTTGGAGATATATCCCACTTCAGGATATTTGAAAATATATTGGCAATGTATATTGAGAATGGATTTGTACAGAGACTGTTCTTTAACAAGATTTGTATAGAGCCAAATCACTTAACCTCTGGGATCTGTTCCTATAAGCAGAAGCTTAACTAGAGTATGATTATAATCTCTTCTGACCTTAAGGCTCCCATTGAATTTTGACTTTTTGAAAAAAATTTGGTAGAAGTCTCTGATCGCCACTTGCGTATATTGCTTGATATATAAATTTATCCTAAATTCCAATTAACTGAGTTTTGGGTAGTTTGAGTTCTTGTCACTGAAGACTTCACTGCAATTAGAGTGAGTTTGGCTCAGCATTATTGCTTATAGTCCAAAAGGAAACATAAGGGTGAAGTTTTAATTCAATAGGACTTTTTGATGTGAAAGTCCTTCAGTTTCTATTAAACTCCCTCCTGTAAATTTTATAGCACAGAAACGTACAGTTCTCTAGATGCCTAGAAATGGTTGCTTAGCTCTCTGTGGAAGCTTTTGGCTTTTACGAAAAAGTTTGATTTGAGCTAAAGGGAAAAGCAGGCAGAGAAACACAGCTGGGGCATCAATTCAAAGAGCATCAGTAAACGAACAGAAGAGAGATCACATTTACTGGAATTCTCACAGCAAATAAATGAGGTGGCAGGAGAGGTTTGCGGAAAACAGTGGGCTGAAGAGAACCAGTAGCCAAGAACTTTGCTTTCAATTCATCAAGTATAGAGCCTGTAAATCCTGAAGACCTAGTTTCTGTTTACTGAGCCCCTAAATAAGGGGGTTTACCTACACTATGCCAACAGTTGCCTTCCAGCCTCCTAAAGTTACTGCAATAGCATTTGTGAGAACAAAGTAGCATCAATAAAAGATGTTAATCTAATCCAGGCTATTGGCCTGTGTTCAGGAGTGGTGGGTGGTTAATCCTTCCTGTATTGTCTTCACTGTTACTTCTCCCTTACCAGCTGGCCCTCAGACGCAGAAGGAATAAAATGACTCCACTTTATAATGAGCAAATCCCTAACCCCTCAGCAGTTTCCTTTTCCTTTGGATCAGGTGACCTCTCCTTGTCTGGTGGGATAGGAGAAGAAAATGTTGGAACTCAGCAAGTAGAATCTGATGGGCTTCAGTAAAGCTTTTAATGGACCTTAATTCACCTATAAAGAAAATATAGAGGTACAACTGGGATCCTCGGATTCTGTTGTAAATTGGATTATTGTTCAGAAATGTTAATTCCCTTTCCCTGACTTGTGTGGAAAGAGTACATTTGCCTACCCCTTTAACGTTGGGCTTGGCTGTGTGACTTATTTGATGGGATGTTAGCAAATGGGAGTTGAATCGAGTTTTGAAATGTGCCTGTATGTTTGGGCTTGCCACCTGGTGTTCCTGCCTTTCTCTGGGAAAAGATATCCCTGATTAGCCTTTCGTCCAAAGAGCATGAGAGAGGTTTGTGGAGCTGACCTCAACCAAACCCATGTCCTAGAATTAAGCTCAAACTAAATCAGCAAAACTTGAGCCAATCCGCAAAGGCAGGGTCAGCAAATATCTGTGAGCCGCAGATAGTCTACGGTTCTTAAGCATATTTTAGCTGACCATTTCAGCTGGATTGTATTTAGGGGCTGGGAGCAGAGTAGGGAGTTCCCTCTCATCTCCAAGTATTTTTTTGCACAGGTGATATAGTGTTGAGAGTGGTGGTTTGCTTTGTTCTACTAGAGTTAAAAGAATTACTTATCTTCCTGAGATGCCGAAAGAGCAAAGAAGGTAAGATATGAGGGCATGTCTGGAAAGGAATTACTAGTATGATTGAAACCTGGAGCAAGAAATGTGATTCTGAGAGATTTGGGCCCTGTCTATGCTCCTTCCTTCCTGGAGTATATATGTGGCATTGTCAGCACTGTGTTTGGCTTAAGAGCCTAGCGGTTCTAAATGTCTATAGATATTTCTTAGGCATAAGTCATACGTGTAAATTCTTCCTGAATAATGACGTAGCTGCTACTTTACAAAGGGCTATACCCTAGCACAAAGTTAATCTTAGATTTGATAAGATCTTAACGTGTAGGAACAGTGTCAACATTAACTCTGCCACTTGTGTTCTCTCTCCCCCAAGAAGGGATCTGAGGATCCCAGGGTAACTTCTGTGCAATATGTGACTCTGTTCCTACTGTATGTTACCATCTCATGTTCACTAAACTTAGGTATCCTTGACTAAAACATTGCCGGTTTTTAGTGGAAATAGATATATGGACTCTTGTAACCAATTTGGTGACTGAGGGAACTTATTTTATCCAGTTTAGACAGATTTCTTCCTGACTCCAGGCCTGTGACCTACCTTTTTTTAGAGCATTTACTTTAGAAAACTTGAAATTGTAAATTTTTTCTCTCCCCTTTTGAGATATAAATCTTTACGCAGCCTCTTGCCAGTTTTGCAATCCTGGAGTCTTTCTTGGGGACTTGAGAGCCATCCCTTTGAAATGTAATTATCAAGAAAGATAGTGTCCCTATCTCTGTCTCTGTGGGAGGGTAGGAGCCTTATTTAGATAAGTGTCAATTAGCTAACACAGATGGCCTAATCGCATTGATCAACCTCCCCGCTAATGTCCTCCAAGTTTTCTGCTAGCTCACCTCAGCTCTTAAAAACTCTTCTGCCTTTTGTTTCAACAGTTACATTCAATCTTTATCACCTGTTGCAAAAGCCTTGACTCCTATTGCAATAGTTTTGAATAAAGTCTTCTTTGACTATTTAACTAGTTGGGTGAAACTTTTCTTTGACACCAGAGTCAATCTGAAATACTGGAAGATACCACAAAACAATGGGCTCTTTCTGGGCCACCATGAGATAGAGAATAGATTAATGAGAGGTAAAGTTATAGGATAGCTGTGTTCAGTAGATCTGTGTCCTAAAAGGGGACTCTGAGAATAGACAGTTATTGGGCCTCCTGATGGATGAGATTAGATGGAAAGAACAATAACATTCTGGGCGAGCTCATGGGAGATCTTCCTAACCATAGAGACTTCTTGAATTCTCTTGGAAGATTTTGAGGCATTTGTGTGTTTAAAGGGAAGCAGGGGAATGTTAAGTCAAGCAGGTGAGGATTCAGAATTTGGCAGAAATTTGAGTATTCGTGTCAATGAGACATTTTTACTTATAGAACAGAGAAGTCTGAGACATACAAGTTATAACACATTTTCCTTCATTATATAGTCAATACATGCATTGAACAACTTCTATAGCACTGACTTTTATAATCATAAAGTTATTTAATGTTAGAAAAGGGTTAGGTTTAACTATGACTGACAGAAAACCCTGAAGAATATTAGCTTAAACAAGAGAGAAGTTGATTTCTCTCTCTCACATATAGAAAGTCTGGAGGTAAGTGGTCCAAGGCCAGTATGATGGCTCTGCTCCATGATATTCACAGAGACTAGTCTCCTTAGGTCACCATTGTACCATCCTTAGGATTTGGTCTCTGTCTTCATGGTTCAAGATCTTGGTATCCATATCCAAGGAGGTTGATATAGAAATAGCCACAGAAGGAGGTGGCAAAGAGTATGTACCAGCTGACTTTCAATGAAAGTTCTCAGTCTGACACATGAAAATTCTACTTATATTCCATTTCCTGGAATCTTGCTATAGCTGCAAGGGAAGCTGAAGTATATGCTGAAGTCTTAAGTCTTGAATTTAGGCGCACATAAGCTTACATAAAAAATTGTATTACAATAGAAGGCAGCAGATATTCTGGGACCAGTAGGAATCTGACACAGTTTTTCTCATTGGCCCCCTTAATAGCCTTACACACCCTTCTTCTCACTCATGGAGCTGCTCACTACCTTCCCAAAAGAAATAGTCTTGTATTTTAATCTTGCCACTCATCTCTCTCAAAGTCTGGGATCTCTGATTGATATATAACCCTTCTGAGATTGTTTAGATATGGCTCATCTTTCTCTAGAAGTTGGCAAAAGATGCATTTGCTTCTCATACTCACAATATGCCTCGGCAGAAAAGGGCTAGGATTACAACCATAAAAAGCCCTTTTCGAAAAGAGGAGAAAGGGCCACATATAGCAGTCACCAGATCACTTGGCCAAAGTAACAGCCACTCCTTTTTCTGGTGACAGGCTTACAAATCAATCTGGAAAACCCTCCTTCTGCTTTCTGAAAGGGATCTATATGGTCTTTGGTCCTACCTTCTTGGGAGTTTCTCATGGCCAATCATTCTTCCTGACTATATCTGAGTTGGGCATTAGACATTTTGTCTCAGGAGCTACACAGCTGTCATACCCTGCTTCTTGCTAGCACAGATTAGAGGGCCCAGGGATGGTGTTAGAAATGAAACATTTGCAGATTTTTGTGAGGCCAAGCTTGTGATTTCCTTGGAAAAATAATTAGTACGTTTCCAATTTATGCTTCATGTTAACCATGGCCAGACTATGCTTGTACATAGTTTTTAAACTAAATTACTCTGGTCTTTGATTTACCAGCATCTGAATTTTGCCCATTTCCCTTCAGCTTCATGTAACCCCCTTGAAGATATCTGCATCAGTCAGCATAAGATAGGAACAGGCAACCCTAAAATCTCAGCAGCTTAGCAAAGCAAAGATTCAACAGGAAACTCTTATCACAGCAGTCACTCAAGGACCTGAGTTGGTAGAGTTGCTTTTTAACAAATGCTTCCAGGATCCTCGGAGCAGGAGGACGGGGATATACCAAACCATTGACTGGTTTTAATGATTCTGTCAGGAAATGACATCAATTCCACTCACATTTCACTGGCAAAGAGAATCACATGTCCACACCTAACTTCACACAGAATGGATAAGTGCAGTCCCACCATGTGCATCTGAGGGTAAATAGCTATAATGACTATTATACTATCTGCAATGGTGGGTTTAGATGCTAAGACAATTTCCTTAATCTGATTTTTATAGCTGAGATGGCTTTCATTGTCTGCAAAGAATTCTTAACAGAAGATGCATAAATCTTGGGCCCACAGAATTTTTTCTATTTAAACTATTTCTTCAAGGCACTCTGTTTAAACTGTTTCAGCTTTGAGTAACAAAGAAGTTGACCTTTTCAATTTCATGAGGATCCAAATTAACGGACTTGCAATTAATTCAGATTTTAGGTCGGATGCAGAAACCACATACAATTCCATCTCTTTTTGCAGACCAGCTAGCTCAAGTCAGAGTTCATATGTCTCATGCAGGGAGTTGCTAAAAGTGGCAAGAAGCAGTAAACGCACATCAACATTATTTACCTTTCCTATCATTTACTCTAATGTCACAGCCTTGGCTAACTCATCGTCTCCTTGCCAAGGACAGGCAATGATTTAATAAAATGTTTTGCTGGTGCATAACAAATCACCAGTTTCTCAGCCTGCAATATCTGAATTCTTGCCGTCCACCACTCTGTCACTCTCAATAAGAAAATTCCACGTATTTTAGGTTCTGTTACATGGGCACTTTACTTACAGGTATTAAATTTTACATTTTTAAAAATTAGTATTGCTTGCATTTGATGGAAAACAAATTACAGTGATGCAAACAAAACAGTTACTTCTCTCTCACATAAGTGGAAAACAGATGCATTTAACTTCTGGTTAGCATCTTTGTCCATTTGGGCTGCTATAACAGAATACTGTAGACTGGGTGGCTTATAAACAGAAACTTACTTCTCACAGTCCTGGGGACTGGGAAGTCCAGGATCAAGGCACCAGCAGACTTTATCTGGTGAGTGACTGCATCCTGGTTCATAGATGTGTTACCACCTACAAACGTAGGTTCTTTACCTACTACACAAGAGGGGCCAAATAAAAACTGAACCACCAGGCTTATGGCAAGGAAAGTGTTTTTATTTTGGATGATATCAGCTGGAAGATGAGAGTGAGTCCTCAGATTTGTCTTGTTTCGTCTTGTCTCCCTGAAAGAGGGGCACCAGGGGTTTTAAAGGTTTGTGAGGAATGTGGCTGCTTGTAGATGGGCAGGGGTGAGTCAGTGGCCTGGCTGGCTGAAGCTTTCCCACAAGCCTGCATTCAGCCTTGGGAAGCTGTTTGCAGAAAGGAAGAGGACATGATAAGGAATCCAGGTGGTTGTTCTTAGCTGTCTGTCTCCATGGCAGATAGTGGATTCTGGAGCCAGGGAGCCAGAGAGTAAGTAGGGAAGAGTGCTTTGGTTTTAACCCCATATATGCTGGGTTTAATGTAGGGGAACTGATATCAGGGCCAGCATCAGATGGTGGTCTTTTTGCTGTTTCTTCGTGTGGTAGAAGGATGGAGGGAGCTCTTGGGAGTCTCTTTTATAAGGGTACAAATCCCATTCACGAAGGCTTTAGTCTCAAGACCTAATCACCTCCCGAAGACCTCATCCTCCAAATACTCTCACATGGGGACTAAGTCTCAACATGTGAATTTTTGAGGAACACAAACACTCAGTCTAGAAGCTAGCATAATATTTCTGCTCCACAAAGTCCTCAGGGATATAGATTCTTCCAGATCATCACTTTACCTTAAGTGGTGGCCTTCATATTCAGAGTTCATGATCATGTCATCCACAAGCCAAGCAAAAAAATGGAGAGAGGGAAGAGTAAGAAAATGACAAACAGCACGTACTGCTGTCTTGTAAGGAATGCTTTCAGAAGTAGCATATGATGTTCTACTTATATACTGTTGTACAGAAATTTGTCACAAGGCAAGGAAAGCTCTTTTGGCCTTACATATGCCTACCTAATTCTTATGTGACTAAGGAAAATAGGCGATAGTGGTCTGTACCACAGACACTTTGATACTCTTTTGAGGTAGATTTTTAACACCATTGTATGGGTGAGGAAACTAAGATTCAGAAATATGAAATTAATTTGCTTAAGGTTATACAGCTATTGGAAAATTAAGAATACGATCCAAGTCTTCCTGAGCCACAGTGCTGTCCATCTAACTACTTGACACTTTGTTGCATTCAAGTGCAGCCCTCACTGAAAGATGAGAATACATGACCCACTTCTGCACATTCCCCCTGGCTCCATTATTGAAGTACTCCAAAAGGTGACAGATCTGACACCCTCTTTCTTATCTCCACCTTTGACAGCCATTCCTCCTGCTGTGGTCTGAATGTCTGTGTCATCCCCAAATTCATAAGTTGAAATCCTAACCTCCAAAGCTAATGGTCTTAGTAGATGGGGCCTTTGAGAGATTCTTAAATTGTGAGAGTGGAACCCTCATTAATGGGATTAGTGCCTTATGAAACAAGCATCCCTCGGAGAGATCCCTATGAAACTGGCTCAACACAAGGTTGACATAAGGGAAGCCATCTGGTAGAAGAGAGACCATGTTGTAACTTTGAGTGATCTCTGACTAACCCAGCTGGATTTGCACCCTTCAGGAGATCCACCTGTTTGTCAATTTTGTGACCCCTGCTAGTGCATATACCTCCCAGCTGCGATAAGACGGTAACTTCATTCTTTTGAGTTCGTTAGGAATGTGATGATCCCCCAAACAGAGTCTATGCTGATAGCCATCATCAATGAAAACTGAAAGATCTGCTGTGGCAACTCCCAGTCTGCAACACCAGAGGGTCAACATTCCTGACCCCCTCCCCTGTAACCCACTTCCCTATATAACTCCTTCAAGATTCTGTGCCCCATTTAAGGTGGTTCTTTTGGACATTAGTCTGCCATCTTCCCTCTTGCTAACAAGCCCCAATAAAATGCTGTTTCTCTGCCACCATCTTGACTCTTGACAATTGGCTTTTGTCTCAGGTGAGCAGATTGTGCCCTTTGTATGGTAACTCCAAGGCCCCTTCTGCAATGTGAGGGCATCATGAGAAGTCTACAACATGGAAGAGAGCCCTCATGTGGAGTCATGATCATGAGCTTCCCAGCATCCAGAACTGTGAGAAATAAAGGTTGTTTATAAGCTACCCAGTCTATGGTATTTTGTTATGGAAACCTGAATAGCCTAAGACACCTGTCCACTAATGTCATAGATGGGTACAAAGACTGGAAAAGAAAAGAAATTGCCTTCTCTGTTTTTGAAAACTTTTTCTTTTAGTAACTGTTTAACTACTGCTGGCTCTAGTCATTCTAATTCTACATTTCAGCATGGGGGGCCTTTTACTCCAGCCTTCTACAGGGTTTCATTCAGATCATAGTGATTCGCAAGCAGATTCCTAGAGTTTATTTCAAGGTCATGGCTGCAACATCTTAAAATATGTAAATGGCTGGACTCCTTGGCTGCTTGTAGCTTCCAGAATGAATTTGTGATGTAGGATTTGTTTCCAGAAGGTCTTTTGATGGCTGAGTGTTTTCACTGTTGATGTCAAGTAAGTATATACTTGATTAAAGAGAATGGGTTAGTCCTTGCCTGGAGTGCTAATTAGCCTTTTATATTTTAATGGGGAGGTCAATTGAAAGGACTGAAGACAAGGTGGCCAAGATGGTCAGCTTTTATTGTACCGCTTGAATTCCTTACAATGTCTATTTAAAAATCTAACTTTTAAAAGTTCATCTAAATCAAGTTTGTCAATCTAGATCATTCAACTTGCCCAGAATGCTAATTTCTCAATCACTCTCATGAATTTCAAGATTTCATTCAGGAATATTCAATATTTGAGACTGCAGAGTGTCAAAAGAATGTTGATGAAACAATATTTCATTTAAAAAAAAATCTTATGGCCTCTTTTAGGGCATAACCTCATGACCATGCAACAAAAAGTGCTAATATTTTATTTGAAACCCTGAGATCTAACGGTCTGTGTTCTTATAAGTATTTGTCTCTGTGTTTCCGAAAAGCTAACTGAAGCTAGACTGACAGATTCAACCTTCCGTTATGGTTTTTTTTTTTTTTTTTTTAATCACAGCTCTGCAGATTTGTGATTGTCCTCATAAAAGTCTTTGCTTGTAGAGATGGAAAAAACTTACTCAAGTGAGCCATCTAGTCCATTTTTCTCTGCATGCTTTTTCAGGGCGGTTTCAGATTTGAAAGGATTTGAGTATCTACAAAGACCTTGTGGGGAATTATTTCAAAGCTATTTGTAACCTTAAGGAGTTTTTCATGAGAACAGATAAAGAATATGCTATGATTAAGAAATCTGAGAGAACCCCTTTGTGTCAGAATTCCTAAAGATAGCACTGTGGTTTTCAAGGTGGCTATTTAAATAATGACATTGCTATTTTGGAAAAAAGTTCTGAATCAGGTTGCAGAGGCTCACCGTTATTAAGGGAGAAGGAATATGATGCAGTCTTTATAGTTACAACCGCTTTCACAATAAGAGCTCCCAAGTAGATGGGGGAAGTCTGGGTCGGGGGCCACAGTCATAGCTGGGACCACAACCAATGGGTTAGGATTGATCGTTTGATCTCAAAGTTTCCTCTACTCTATCTTCAAGTTGGTTGCCAGTGTGCTGCTGCTGGTTTATGGGTACTTAGGAAGAGGGAGCACACACCAACATTTACATATTACCCCCTCCCTGGCACTTGGGAAAGTCAGGACCTTAGGAAAAGAATGTCATTCATTCCCATGCAAAGGCTGTGATCCCCATTCTAATTGGTAACACTCTAGGGAGCAAAAGGTTCAAAGAAATCTGTGAAGGCAATCTCATGGCTGCAAGTGTATTACAAAAGCACTGGTCCTACACAGTCAAGCTTCTCCAGGTAGTGTGAAGAGAATTTCTAGAACCTTTCTTTGTATTTAGTGATGGGGTTCAGGGAAGGCTGCCCCAAGGTGCACCACTCTGGTATGTGGATTATTTCAAGCTGAAGACAATAAAGGCTCAGAAGACTCGGGAAGAACATTTGACCTTCCTCCAAACCACCTAAAAGAATTTAACATAGACGGCCTCTTCCAGGAAGGAGCTAATACCATAAGATAGTATGATGTAAGATAGGTGTGATGGAAAGGGACCAACGAGCCCATTTTTGGCCCAGCAAAACTTGTTTAACAATCATTTGCATCTCCATCTCCATATAAATTGCCTTTATCCCTTCTGAAATCCCAAACCACTCCTGGCAACATCCTCCTTTGTCTTTAGCTGAAGATGATATTTAAGCTGGCAGCCATTTCTGTGAACTACCCAGTTTCCTGGGTTTCTCCCACGTGTACATGTTATAAAGCTTTGTTTGGTTTTCTCCTGTTATGCTGTCTCATGTGAATTTAATTCATAGCCCAGCCAGAAGGACCTAGAGAGGGTAGAGGAAGTCTATTCCTCCCCTATATAACCTTTTTGATAGTTTGAAGCACCTCAATGAGCCCTTATTCTCCCCCTTTGGAATCCTATCCCTCACTTTCCATTTCCCCAGAAGGAAACACAAAAAAACTCAGGGAAAATGTATAAGCTTTATTTCTGTGCAGGGCCTCCCATTCTATTTGCATCAGCTGGGTTGGATTAATCTAGAAAGAAGCCTGAAATTCAGGCTTCCACTGATTTCCATTTTTTTGGTAAGGACTTTTTTTTTTAAAAAGGAAGATTAGCCCTGAGCTAACATCTGCCACCAATCCTCCTCTTTTTGCTGAGGAAGACTGGCCCTGAGTTAATATCTGTGCCCATCTTCCTCTATTTTATATGTGGGACAACTGCCACAGCATGGCTTGACAAGCAGTGTGTAGGTCTGCACCCAGGAACTGATCCAGCGAAGTCCAGGCTGCCAAAGCAGAATGTGTGAACTTAACCGCTGCACCACCAGGCAAGCCCCTACTAGTTTCATGTTACATTTTTCTTCTACCTCTCACCAAAAGACTCACTTTCCCACATTTGTGATGTACTTACTCATCTGAAATTGGTAGAGAGAGAAAGGAAAGGATATCTTCCCCTCCCCTTTCTCTATTCTAGGGGAGAATATTATTTCCCCTCCTCTGTAGGTGTCTTTGTTTTTATTTTACCCTAAACAATTTTTATTTAGCTGGCTACAATTCTCTTGCTGTGGTTAAATCCCTTTTGCATGTTAATGTTTGGTCTAGAGACTTCCAACTATACCATTATATTCCAATTATATCTTGACTTTCTCCAGGTCACTTCTGAGAATCGTGGTGAAATGGGTGAACAGTGGAACCACCACCTGAGATCATGTCCCATGTAATGGGAAACACCTGAAGCTGGAATTAATCACTATAGAGTGAACTCACAATTCAGCTACATACTAGCTGTGTGATTTTGGGCAAGTGATTTATTCAGTTTAGTCTTTTTTTTTTCCCCCAAAGATTGGCACCTGGGCTAACAACTGTTGCCAATCTTTTTTTTCTTTTTCTGCTTTATCTCCCCAAACCCCGCCTGTACACAGTTGTATATCTTAGTTGCACGTCCTTCTAGTTGTGGGATGTGGGACGCCACCCCAGCGTGGCCTGAGGAGCGGTGCCATGTCCACGCCCAGGATCCGAACCCTGGGCTGCCGCAGCAGAGCACACGAACTTAACCTCTCCGCCACCGAGCCGGCCCCTATTCAGTTTAGTCTTTTCCCTAATCTTTAAAGTGACCATATCTGTACGAAAGATTTTATGCTATTGTAAATTATGCTATTGTATTTTATTGTAAGAATAAAATAAAACAATGCACGTATGTAATCTATAAAATACCACACATAATATATCTATGACAAGTATGTTAAAATATCAGATTTTTTTTCTAAAATCATCATGTTATATTTATAGTACTCGACACTACTTAATATATTTATTCATCCATTTTTTCATTCATTTGTTTGTTCACTTACTATTTATATTCTATATCCCCTCCTTTAGAATATGAGCTCCATCATAACATGATCTTTATCTGTTTTATGTTGTGTTCTCTACAGTGTCCTTAGAACCTGGAATAATCCCCAGCACACTGGATGCTCAAAAAAGCTATTGAATATATAAATGAATGGATGACAAATCTTTCTGTGGACAAAGTTATTATATAGGGGAAATTGCTCACTTTAAAGAACTTTTCCAAACTTATTTCCAGAGGTTCTTCACCTGCTTTTCTCTTTACTAGTGGAATTTCAAATTTGTGCATGTAGAAGGTTGTCTTGCAAGAAGTCATGCCACAAAGAGAGTAAAGGCACTCTGTCCCTGCTGGCTCCTTTCCACCACAATTTGAAGCCGAGTCTTTACAATTTATCATCTCGTTTTGTGCATCTGGAATTTTATATATAATATATATATAGTACATATATATGCTATATATAAAATATGGAGAAATCTGTCTGATACTGAAGATTTGAATCTGAAAAATGCTATTGAATTATTTGGATGGAGGTATTAGGAAATCATGGTACCTGGGAAAATAAATATCTACTTTGGCAGTCCCTGAATCTCATCAGCTTTATGCAAACAAAGCATGAAGGGGGAAATATATAGACATCCTAGTGTTTAGTATCCACAGAGAAAGATGTTTGTGTCTTACTAGAAGAAATAGCACTGTTGAATATTCATGAGAGAGATCCATTTTACCCCCCTGCAGGCACAAAATATTTGTATAAATATGAAATCAGTGCATAATTATGTGAAAGCAGACATTCCCCAGAGGTTCAATATGCTAACATAGTAAGAAAGATCTTATCCTCCTGTGGATTTTATTAAACAAAATCAAGTCATCAAAGGGATGTAAGCATCAAGTAAGAACACAATACTTTAGGGTGGTCCAAAGGAGTATAACTGGAAATAATGAGACTATGCTAAGTAAAAGCAGATTATTGGGGAACGTTTTTAACTATGTTGTATTTACTCCATAGCAATGCTTTTAGAAATGCTTTCAACCTAAAATTTGCAATCTCATGAAATCTGTTAGACTGAAATTACCTTTCTAAGGACATGATGAAAATCTTGTTCCTTGAAATACTGAATGTGACTTGACTTGCTATTTCAATGTAGAAAGGCAAAAAGAACATATGTTTGGTTGCCTTTGTTTTGTCAGTGATTGGTGTGTGACCTTGGACAGTAAATTCAATGGCTTAACATTCTTTTATTCTTCTTTAAAAATATCACTTTGTATTCTATCATTGTTCAAATATTGATTCTTGATTTAGGTTAACTACGTTCTCTCATTTAAAAAAAAAATTCTTTTTGACTGTGTGTAGTAGAATGTACGATGCCCTCCAGACTCCCTACAACCACAAATGTTAGAATAAAAAGTCGGCTTTGGGTGGTGGAATATTCGCACTATTAAATGCCAAAGGAGAACAAACTTGTTGGTACCTCCCTTGTCATTCTGTTCTCTGAAGTTAGAAGTTCAACCAAATGCATGACTGCCTGTGTGAGCATTATGTATTCCATGTTTATCGTAGCTGCTGAACTGGGTCGACGTGTGGTGAGAAAGCTCACATCTTCTAAAACAACAAGTATATCCCTTTTTCTGTTTTGAAGAGTTTCCTGTCTGATTTGGCCACCTACCTGTATGAAGGGTTGGGATATACTTTGACAATATAGGTTCTGATGCCTGCAGTAAAGTAAAATAATTATTTTCAGGGTAGGAATGATGAACTCCTTGGGGTTCTCAAGCTCCTTTTCTGGAAGAAGGGGTTAGCTGTGTACTGGCTGAACCTTTCTGCATGCAATCTTACCAAGCGTTGCTGAGTCTCAATAGCACGTCTTTTCACTATTTTTTCATGGTCATATTTACACTTGCTGGGAAAAGAGGCAAATGACAGTCCTGGGACTACTGACAACTGGGACAAAATCTATGAGTAACAGGATCTTCCCACAGCTCCCTATGTTCCCAAATTGGTCAGGATCCAAAGCAAATGTATATTTGAACCTATTTCTTCAAACCCTTCACTGCTCTTCTATTTCTAAGACCTGAAACTTTTAATATTCGTTGGCTCTTGAATTTTTTAAGGTCTTAGCAGCTGAATTCCTTGGGTGCTGATTTGGTAGTTAGACCCTATATATGGTGAACTATAAAATATTACACATCACATTATGAAAGGACCAGATCTTTTCTGCAGAGCAGAAACATCCTTGATATAGTGGTGTTAGGAGACAGGCTTCCCTTCCAAAGGGCATTTTAGACATAGTCCCCTATAAAATTGTGACACTCTCATTATGCCAAAGCACTGTGGGGTAAGTGAAATACTAAGCGGATCATTTTACTGCCTTCCTTATACATTTCTGCTGATTCCTCATTTCCCCCAGGATAAAGGTAAACTCCAAATGGCCATTGGAATCTTTCAAGGATATGGTCATTGTCTACTGGTCCTTAGTTTACCTTAGATTTTCTCACGCCAAAACTCAACCACACTCTACTCAATTTTCCTAAACATTTGACATCTTTCCATCATCCACCTGTGATTTTATGTCTACCTTGCCTTGCTGGACCACAGCTGCTATCAGTGCTCTTGATCACTCTTCCTAAACGTTACCACTCTGCTTGATTTTTGCCCTAATTTTTCTTTTTCCTCTCTCCCCTATCTTCTTTTGTGTTTTCTTTTAGTTAGATACAAATACTTATCTAAAAGTATTTAATTGACTCCTCTCTTTGTATCATTTTGTACATCTATTCGGACTTTATCTTGTAAACTTCTAGTGGTTCCCTGCTCACCAGTTGCTTTGCTACTGCATGATTTTTAGCCCATTGCCATCTCTTAACTGGACTATTGTATCATATCCCTTAGTGGACTTCTAGTGTCCTGTTCTCTCAAATGCCTCCTTCACATTGCAACCAGAATGTTCTAAAGAAATTTAGTCCTGTTAATAAAATTATTTAAAAGATACCCATCACCCCGTTGCCTAAACTGTGACACTTTTGAGAGTGAAATGGATTGCTATTAATATTTAACACTGGATGGCAGGTATAAATCATGACTGTGCCAGACAAATCTGGCTCAATGATTGCTCTACATTTATAGGATCTGTTTAAAAAAACAAAAAAAACCCAAAATCAAAACACAAAACCTGTCCGAGCTGCTTGATGTAACATAGAAAATCCTCCACAATCTACTCTCTTCCAATCTCCCATTATAATCTGTATGTATCCAAAATCCAGTGCTCCATATTCCAGCGATCCTGTGCTTTTCTTTATGCTAAATTTTCCAACTGGAATGCTCTTTTTCCATTATCCTTCCTCTAACTTACCTGGGAAGCATTCAGAAACCTTTGCTAAGTCAGATGCCTTTCCACAGTGCTCCAATAATAAACACCACGGCTCTGTCTTTGCCCTTGTGATGTTTCATTTATCATTTTATTCTCACTAGAACATAAGCCACTTTAGGGCAGTGAAATGTCATTCATTTTGTTTTAATAGTATATTCCAGGATGCATAGAATAAACAGATGTTAAATAAACACTTGCTGAGTGAAAAAAGGAAGGAATGAAAGTGGCTAAATCAGAGGTCCTCCTGTGAGCAGGTGCAAGGATTTGATATTTACCTAAAATATTAAAAATCGCGTTCACTAGCAACCCTAGACCCACCATTTCTTACACCAGGGTTACACGTTGTGTGCTTTAGGGATTTGCTCCTTACATTCCCCATTGGCTCTGCCAGTTCTTTAATTTGTCTCTTCAGCTCCTTGATTTGTTTCTTTCCTTCTTTTTACTTCCACCAAATCCGCAGATAGTCTCTTTTTATCAGTTTCTTTGTAGCTTCTCTCTGCTGGCAATTCTACTTCCCTCTTTCCTCTGGGATGTGAGGGATGAGTAAGAAGGTAATCAAACAGCCTTAGTCTAAATCTATCCTTGAGATTGTTTGATCAGTTTAATTCTTTTTATCAACTCAATAGAAGTGTAATTTACAAACTGTAATTTACACATCTTAAGTGCACAACTTGATGTGTTTTGATGTGTATACCCCTATAATTGATGCATCAATAAAGATATACATTTGCATTGCCCCAGAAAGTTTTCTTGTGCCCCGTTTTAGTTATTCCACATCCTATCTTCTGTCTCAAGCAACTGATGATTTGATTTTTATTGTCAAGATTACTTTGGCAAGTTTCACAATTTTATGTAAATGGAAGTATACAGTATGTACACTTTTGTGCCTGACTGGTTTTGCTCAAGGTAATTTTCTTTCTTTCTTTTTTTTTCAGGATGATTAACCCTGAGCTAACATCTACTGCCCATCCTCCTTTCTTTGCTGAGGAAGACTGGCCGGGAGCTAACATCTGTGCCCATCTTCCTCTATTTTATATATGGGATGCCTGCCACAGCATGGCTTGACAAGTGGTGCATAGGTCCACACCCAGGATCCGAACAGGTAAAATCTGGGCTGCAGAAGTGGAATGTGAGAACTTAACTGCTGTGCCACTTGGCTGGCCCCTAAAGGTAATTTTCCTGAAGTGTTTTATGTTATTGCTTGCATGATTATGCTTTTGTTGTAGTTGTATACTACTCCATTGTGTGGGTATAGCACATTTTATTTATGTATTCACTTATGAGCATTTTTCCTGCTTCCAGTTCTTGGCTGTTATGAATAAAGCTGCTATGATCATTCAGGCATAATTTATATAGATATCCTTTTTCCTGTTTCTTGCATAAATACTTAGGAGTGGGATTGCTGGGAAAAATGGTAGGTGTATGTTTAACATTATAAGATGATGCCGCAATGTTTTCTAAAGTGGTTGTGACATTTTGGAATTCCCGTATTCCAGTTGTTCCACATCCTTGCCTATGCTTGATATTATAGGTCTTTCAGATTTTAGCCATTCTAGTGGTTCTAATGGGTATGAGGTAATATCTCATTGTGATTTTAATACACATTTCTGTGATGGCTAACGCTGTTGAGCAGGTTTTCATGTGGATGTAAGCCAATTATATATCTTTTGTGAAATGTCATCCATGTCTTTGCTATATTTTTGTAGAGTTGTTTGTCTTCTAATTGTTGACTTGAAAGAATTTTGGCTATTTTAGAGAGTTGCATTCATATAAAGTTTAGTCACTTTGTCACTTGTTATAAAAGCTTGCTAGAATTATAATAGGGATGGAATTGGCTTTATAGGTCAACTTGGGGAATCTGGACTTTTAGCAATAGTGAGTTTTTCCATTAATAGCTATGACAGAACTCTCCATTTATTTAGGTCTTATTTTTTCTCGGCTATGTCTGTAGTGTTTAGTTTAGAGGTCCTGCATATATTGTTAAATTTATTTTCAATTATTTTCTTTTTAATACTGTTTTAGATAGTATTTTTATTTCTTTCTCCAGTTACTTGTTACTACTATATATAGAAATACAATCCTTTTATTTTATATTAGCCATATGTCCTGTGGCCTTGATAAACTTACCTATTAATCTTAGTAGATTTTTTTTGGTAGATTCCTTAGAATACACATACACACACACACACACACACACACACACACACACACACAGATTTTTTTCAGTATATATTCTTTTATATATGTCTTTTACTTATTTTTCTTTAATACACTTGCTAGGATCTCTAGTAACATGTGGAAAAGATACAGTGAAAATTTACATTCTTGCCTTGTTCCCAATCATAGAGGGAAAGTATTTAGTTTTTCACCATTATATATGATACCAGCTACAAGTTTTCATAGATACCTTTATCAGGTTGAGAAAGTTTTATTCTATTCCTAATTTTCTGAGTTTTTTGTCATGAATGGGTGTTGACTTTGATCAATTTTCACCTTTATTTTCTTTATATCTGCCTTCCTTATATAAAGCCTACATGATCTTAAAATAGGACGCTTTTTATATTTTGCTGAATTGGATTTGCTTATATTTTTTTAAGGAGTCATGCACTTACTGGTCTATGATTTTTCCTCTCTAATAATGTCCTTGCCAGTTTTCTCTATCAGAACCTCATAGAATGGGAAAACATCATTATTCCTCTGCATTTTAAGGGAGTTTGTGAAAGATTGGTGTTACTTCTTCCTTAAATATTTGAGATTCATCAAAGAGACTATGTAAGTCTGTGCTTTCCTTCAAGGGAAGATTTTGATTATGAATTCAATTTATTTACTATGTTATATATATTAACTGTATCAATAATATGACTATTCAGATTTTCTATTTTTATTCAGTTCAATTTTGATAGCATTTTCTAGGAATTTATTAATTTATCAAATTTGGCATCCATTTATTCATAAAATTCCCATATTATTCTCTTAATATCTGTAGTTTCTGGAGTAATAAACTCACTTTTATCCCTAATATTTTGAATTTGTGTTTTTCTCTCTATATTTTTAACTTGATTGGCCTTGTAAGTTGAATAGTGTCCCCCCAAAATTCATGTCTACCTAGAACTTCTGAATGTGACGCTATTTGGAATAAGCATCTTTGAAGATGTAAGTAAGGCAAGGATCTCAAGACAAGATCATCCTGGATTGGGGTGGGCTGTAAATCCAATGTTAGTGACCCAGCAAAAGAAAGAAAAGGAGAAGACAGACACAGAGGAAAAAGCCATGTGAAGTTGGAGGCAGAGATTGGAGAGCAGCAACCAGGCAAGGAATACCGAAAATTGCCAGCAGCCACCAGAAACAAGGAGGCATGGAATAATTCTCCCTCAGAGAATTCAGAAAGAACCAAATCTATTGACACCTAGATTTTGAACTTTTGGCCTCTAGAATTGTGAGAGAAATTTCTGTTGTGTTAAACTGCCCAGTTTGTGGTAATTTATTATGGTAGCCCTAGGAAATTAATATCCTTGCAAGGTGTTAATTTTACTAATCACTTTAGAGCACCAATAGTTGCTTTTATTAATTTTCTTTAATGTTTATTTTCTATTTAATTTCTGCTCTGACGTTTATTTTTTCCCAACTTATTTTGGGCTTAATTTTTCTAGTATTTTTTTTTTTTGAGGAAGATTAGCCCTGAGCTAACATCTGCTGCCAATCCTCCTCTTTTTGCTGAAGAAGATTGGCCCTGAGCTAACATCCATGTCCATCTGCCTCTCCTTTATCTGTAGGACGCCTGCCACAGCGTGGCTTGATAAGCAGTGTGTAGGCCCACATTTGGGATCCAAACCGGCGAACCCAGGGCCACTGAAGCAGAATGTGCAAACTTAACAACTACACCACCGAGCCAGCCCCAAATTTTTCCAGTTTTTTAAGGTGGAAACTTAGATCATTATTTACAAACCTTTCATCTTTTCTACTATAACCATTTAAAACTATAAATTTCCCTCTAAACACTGCATTCCACATATTTTGGCACGTTTTTATTATTATTTTGAAATTTATTGTAACTTCTCTTGTTACTTTTTGAATCATAGGTTATACAGAAGTGAGGCATTTAATTTAAAAATATTTAGGGGGTTTCTATATATGTTACAGTAATTTCTAATTCAATTCCATTTAGGTCAGATAACAAATATTATATATAGTTTTCATCTTTTGAAGTTTCAGACATTTTATGACTTGTATGGTTTGTCTTGAACATTCCAAGTGCAATTGAAAAATACGTTTAATCTATATTCGTTTTAGACGTAGTGTTGAATAAACTCAATTAGGTTGATAATGCTGTTCCAATTTTCTTTAATCAATAGTATCTCTAACTCTGATTGTAGATTTATATATTTCTCCTTTTAGGTCAGCTAGATTTTCATGTATTTTAAGGATGTTGTTATCTTTTCCTGCTTATCTAATTTATCGTTATGAAATGAACCTCTTAATCCTTGATAATGTTTCTTATTCCATGGTCTACCTTTTTGGTATTAATATAGCCACAGTAGCTTCTCATGCTTACCATTAACATGGTATATATTTTTTCATTTTTTGCTTTTGACTTACTTGTGTTTTTAATGTTAAAGTGCATCTCTTGTGGACAGCATGTAGTTGAGTCTTTGTTATTGATTCCGTCTGCCATCCTTGCTATTTATTTATTTATTTGTGTGTGTGTGTGTGTGTGAGGAAGACTGTCACTGAGCTAACATCTGTGCCAATCTTCCCCTATTTTATGTGGGATGCAGCCACAGTGTGGCTTGGCGAGCAGTGCTACATCCATGCCACAGATACAAATCTGTGAACCCTGGGCTGCCAAAGTGGAGCATGTGACATTAACCATTACGCCACTACACTGGCCTTCATCTTTGCCTTTTAATTGGAGTATTCAGGCAATTTACATTTAGTATAATTTCTGATATGGTTGAGTTTAAGTATGCCCTTTGGTATTTGTCTTTCATTAGTCCCTTTTGTTTTCCCTGTTGCTCCTTTCTTGCCTGTCAGTTAAATCTGTATTTTATTCGGTTTTGCTTCCTCTCTTGGGCTCTTTGTTATCTTTTTTATACTATTATTTAGTGGTAACTCTAGGGACAATAATATGCATCCTTAACCATCAAGATGTACTTAGAATCAAATAGTCTGTTTAATGACTCTAAGTATATGGCTTTGCTGAGGTTATTGAGTTCTGGATGAAAATGGACAGACTGTGTCAGTTCACAGTTTTTAATCATTGGAAACCTGTCAATAAGTACATCTTCAGTCAGGGATTCAGCCAAACAGATCATTTAAACAGAGTTAGGAGCATTACCAAGCCCGATACTCCTATTGACACTTTTTTGACAATCTCAAAAAGAGATAAGAGGCAAGGGCTTAAAGTTAATGAAAATTTAATTCAAAAATCAAATGAAGGGGCAATAGACACAGAGAATACTCTTTTATTTCGACTAAAGTTAACCAGTTGGAATTATTTTTAAACCTATTTTATTCTGCCTATTTTATTCATGGTTTTTAAATGAGGGATTTTCTTTATAATAGGAAACCTGCATTTTTGTCATAACAGTTGAACACAGTGCCCTTGACTTATTTATTCCCCAAAAAAGTCTATTCATTTTTATTTTACAGATTTAGGGAGTCAAGAAATAATTCATCATAAATCTATCAACAAAAAATGTATATAAATCCTCATTACTCATATTTGTATAATCCTATACAACTTCTTGGAGCTATGAGTTCCACGATTTCCTAATCGTCTTAGAAATTTAAACTACATTTTTTAAAAGTTCAAAATGAGTCAATGTTAGAGTGGCATGTACGGTTTTATTCTGGAGTTAAAAAGGGTGATGTCATTGTACCACTTATTCAATAAAAGTGCATTGTTCACAATGTGCTATATGTTGGGGACACAGATCGCATGTGAAACCCTTGTCCTTGAGATAATCAGTCTAGTGATAGTAGGAGGAGACAAATAAGGCAATGATAATTATCCTAGATACTCTGTTATATAATGTATCAGGATATGTATGGAGATGGCAATGGAAGTAAAAAGGAGAGAAATTTAACTGCAGAGGGTTTCCCAGAGGAGACGAAGCTGCAGCTAACTCCGAAAGCATGAGTATGAGCTCTCCAAGCTCATCACAGAGGGAAACATATTACTGGAAACGGAGAGCAGCATATACGTGGAAGTGGCAAGAAGGGTGGGGAAGAAAAGACCTGATTCATTTAAGAAACTGCAAATGGTTTACTATGATTCCATGATAAAGCGTATTTTGGAGGCATGATGAAAGTTGAGAACTAAAGACAATCCAAATCAGTAGGCGCCATGCTGAAAGAATTTGGACTTCATCTTGACGATGATGGGAAGAATTGGATGATGGTGTGCAGGAGAATAACTTCAGAAATGAAACTCTGGTAATACTAGGAAGGACATACTGAAATGGGGGTACAGCTGGAATTGGAAGACTAGCTGAGAAGTTTCGACAGTGACTGAGAAGGAAAATATTGAAGGATTCAAACTAAAGCAGTTTCCAAGGGTATGGAAAGAGGAAAGATGAGAGAGAATGAGTGGGTAGAATCATTATGAGGAGGTATTTGTCTTTTTCTGCCTATTATGGGAGAAAAACTTTGCAAGTTTTAGCTGGGTCGACCTGCCCTTTGTTTTCTGAATAGTGTTCTTTAAAATTACGATTTTACAAATCTAAAATGAGAATGGCTGGGCTCATATTGTGAAGTAAACTTTACACAGTTCCACTAAATAATTAAATCGTATATTACAAAAGTATAATTTGAAAAGTGATTTAAATTCCTTCTAACAATGGTATTGTTAACAGTAGCTTGCTTTTGGGACAGAAATAGAATTTTTTCTTTCATCATCTGCTTTTTTTCTTTTGCCCTATCCTGTTTCAAAAATTTTATATAGCTAATTTCTTTTTTTAGGACTGGTATGATAATTGAAGGTAATTCTCAATCCTTTGCTTTCCAGAAGCATTCAAAGTTCAGACTTAATGAGTCTTAAATTGTATTAAAAAAAATAGCCCTTAACCATTACTGCAATGTATTTTGCAAAGTGCATTCAAGTACCAAGTGTGGCTACCCTCTCTTGCACATAAACTTATGCACCAAGAGTTTTTGCATGAGTTTGTGTGTAGGAAATTTGAGTAGACTGGAGATTTTACTAGATTACTTCGAATTAGGCTGTAAAGAAGAAAAAGACAACCTATAGTATAAATGGGACTTCAAAAATTCTTCCTCCATTACTTTTTGTTTGTTTTCTCATTAGGCCCAGCTGCCTCTGTTTCTAATTTCGATCAGCTTTATGCTTATGTATGTCTAATTCATTCCAGAAATTGGAATTTGTGGAACTCAATCATTTATTCATAAGTTTTCTCATATTGTACCATAAATCTTGATATATTCATAGAACTGAGATTTCTCGTATAGAGATCAATACATCCTTTGAAGATAACGTCACTTTTAGTCTCATTTAAATGAGGTTCTGCTGTTAAAGTCGCATTTCTTGCCAACTGTTAAGAACATGGTGAAGTGGAACACAGAGGACTCAGAGTCGAAGAGCGTGTGCTGCAAACAGATCACAGCTGCTTACAAGGCACGTGTTGAAGAAATGTTATTTGCCTTCTCTGTGACTTGGTTTCTGCATCTTTTAATGGATATAGTCTCACCTGTTTTGCAGGATTCTTGGAAAAATGAAGGAAAATGTTTTATCTGAAGTTCCTAGTATGCTAACTAGCTAGTGCAAGTGCTCTATCTTTCATGTTTCCTTTTGTGTTCTCTTCTACCGGGACTTCTGCTGCTTATCGTTTCCTCCAAGGCTGGGATGGTAGTTCTTAACTGGGAAGGTACTACTTCCTAAGGGAAATTTGGATAGCTGTGGGTGCTTTGTGGTTGTTACAAGGTTTGGAGGCCACTACTGCCAATACTTGACATCCTGCAAGTGAATATTTTGCTGGACCTATTTAGAGTTATCTTAGACTATTACTCATTTCTGGTCCACATACAAACATAAAGTAATTTTTGCATGGCTTTAATATACATTGAATTTTCCAGACATGCAACTCATGCATTTGTGGAAAGTTCTCACTTTATGGATAAAACTTTCCGAAGATTTCTCTACCATTTTGGGAAATGTCATTAATGACTATTCTGCCTTTTAAGTTACAAAAAGACACATCTGTATTGGTCTGCTTTTGTAGCTTTCATATGTAATTTTTTCAGGGGGGATATACAGCTCTGACTACTTTATTAGAGGGAAGCTATGCCAGGACCATTAATATATTGAAAAGATATTTTTGTTAGAAATTATTCATTATATGACTTTTAGGTCACTGAATTGATTTAAAAGTATCTTTGTAAGTGGATTATATTGTCTATGAATGGTAACTCAAAGTTTTGGATAGGTGATAATGGTAGATATTTACTTAATTTGATATGAGAGCTTTAGGACCCCTGCCCAAAGCCACTTATTTTATTCTATCTGGTCCTTAGTGGTGGACCAGGTCCAGGAGCTTCTCTTAAGGGAATCACGAGCTTTGTGTCGATGATATGCTGGTGAGTACTGCCTGCTGTCCCCAGTTGGTTTCCATTATTTTTTTGACCTCAAGAAGGGTGACTGGCCAGGCCTGCCCTCTGATTGCTGCTGACCTAGCGGTGCCGACCCTAACATCTGTGAATCTGAGAAGACCTAACGAAAAAAGTCCTATAAAAGAATTGTCTTTCAAGCACTCATGTCATCTCATTACTCCATTATTGCCCTTTAGCTACGCATATTTCTGTTCTGGCTTCCTCTGAAAGTGGGAATTGAATCTTTTCACTTTTACACAACTGCCTTGTAAGTTAAAATAACTTGCATTAAGTCATTTCAAGTCTTCTTAATTTCCTATGAGAATAAGTGTGACTTTTTCAATTTTGATGAGTAATATAAGACACAGCTTACAGCCAGTAAATTCTACAGCAATATTCCTACCTCCTTTGATTTATATTTTACTTTTTTAATAATACACTCTAGCAACCTGTGTGACATTTTCATTATTGTCTACATGCTTGGGGTTAAAGATGAATCTTGAATGCAGTATAATGCCTTTGAAAAAAGAGAGAGTGTGTATACTTCAATTCTCAATTTTATGTTCATTTTCAGACTTATTATAAATTTCAGAAGGTTTTGAACAATAATTTTTTCCCTCCCAACAGCAAGAATATACAGGTAAATGAAATAGCTATGGTTGTTGCAAGATATTAATGACACAGAAAAATTGAATTAGATGATTTTGCAGTAATTTTACCAACTCAGTTTCTCTGAGTAGAATTATATTTACATAAATAATTGAGACACTGAGGTGCATGCATGTGTATATGTACATATGTGTATACATATATAGACACATATAATACATAATTATATGTATACATATACATATATAATTTTTTTCCTCCAGAAAATGTATCTTCTGTTTGGGGATAGTGATCATCCATTACATTATGGAAAACTGTCTGTTTTGCAAAGTAATTAACATGGTGCGTTCCATATTTCCTAGGGCCTTTGTGAGGTGGCTGTGTTTCAGTTCTGGCCCCTGGATTCTAATTGCAGCCCCTATTTCATAGGTTAGTGAGTTCCTATGGGGAAAGCACACGTTTTATTTTGCATCCTTAGTCGCTCATCATAGTTCCCATTATCTGTCTTTCTTTCCAGAAGTGACTCAGTGGAACAACCTTAATCAGCTGTTGCTATACTTGGAGCAAAGGCAGGTAGACTGTGAGTTCCATTTATTTAGTATCATGTTCAAAAACTTAACCCATGTTTCAAGAGAAAAAACCTTAGATCACTATAGAATTGGCTGGGATAGAGAGAGTATGTATAATAAGGTAAGAGTTATAGAAACTTAAACACGAGAAGAAATGTCACTAGGAATGGTTGGAAAACTCTGGGAAAAGTGGGGAAAATTGAATTTCCTTAAATTGCTATTCGACTGATTTTATTTTCATTTTGAATCCACACTCCTGCTGGTATAGGCATAATCTTCAAATGGTTTTGATATTTTCTCTTGTCTATTTTATAACTCATTCATATATTCAGCGCCACAGCAGCTCTCCAGTGGCATCTTCTTATGTCAAGGGAAAAGTACTATAAATGACATGATTGTGATCACTGATAGAGAGTAAAGCGTCTGAAATTACTATGTCTATTCTGCTGAGAAGTGTCACCTGTTAATTTGGGCCTGATGTTGATATTCTTGGGATGTTTTCTTGCACAAGGCAGATTTTCTACCTTGTTCTACACTCTTCAGGTGCTTCTCACATGACGAAGCTTTCAATAATCTTAAAGGAAGAGCTGGGACAGGGGCTTAAGTATAAATCAGAGGAAGTATGGGCCTGGATGAGAATTTAACATGCATCTATCTCTCATGGCTTAAACTTAGAAAAGTGTGTGTGTGTGTGTGTGTGTGTGTGTAGTTAGTTTAAATAAAGGGAATGGATTTTCTCAGTCTAGTTAGTATTTGTGGACTTTTCCTTTAGATTTTCAGAATCCCTGTGAATTGGAAAATTATCTCATATATTTTGCCTTAAGAATTAAACCTCAGAGGCTGGCCTGGTGGCCAAGTGGTTAAGTTCACGCACTCTGCTTTGGTGGCCCGTGGTTCGCTGGTTTGGATCCTGGGCACAGACCTACACACAGCTCATCAAGCTATGCTGTGGTGGCATCCCACATAGAAGAACTAGAATGACCTACAAGTAGGATAGACAACTCTGTACACGGCCTTTGGGGAGAAAAAAGAAAAAAAGAGGGAGATTGGCAACAGATGTTAGCTCGGGGCTAACCTTCCTCACCAAAAAGTATACCTTAAAATGTTAAAAAAAAAAAAAAAAAAATTAGACCTCAGAAACTCAACAGCTCCCCTGCAACTCTGCAGTAACCATTGTCCCTCTGCACTGCTTTTGTGTGAGTAGGATAATTACCCCAATCAAAAAACACTTTTGGGCGATATCTTTTTGTAAAACAATCATTTTATGCCAACTGAGAAACAAATGGTTTCTTTAAATCAAATGATTTATTTAAATTTCAACTATCAATCTAATGCCTGAATATCCCCTCAAGTGGTTGTTTACATGAGGTTTCTAGATGAGATTTTAAACAAGAAGTTACATCTTCTGGACCAGGTATCATGTTGTGAACTCACTGATGATGGGAAAATATGACACAGCAGAATCAGACGGAACATCACTGAAATCCCAGTACCATCTTAAAAGATGTAGGTGAGTCAGTTAAATGTGCTGAGCCTCAGTTTCCTCATTTGAGCAAAATTAGTGATAATACCTTCCTAGGGATGTTGCTTACGTTGAGAAGTAGTGGAATGTAAAGAGACTTATTAAGCGCTTCCAGTACTACACTAAGGAGTAAACTTGTTAAGGAGCAGCTCTTAGTATCAAACCAGGAAAATGAGTAAATGGTTTCATGACTCTGGGACTCTCAAAGGTCAACATTATGATGATTGGGGATAATGAAAAGAGAAGTTATAGGCACTGAGGAAAAAAGGTAAGAGGTTAAGTGAGTGGCAGAGCAAGAATAGGTGTTTTCTTTAGCAGCCGTGGGAGATGTTCATGCCTTTGATCCTGGGTATGCTGGGGTCTTGGTCATTGTCTTTTTGTATTCCTTAGAGAGGAGGGAGAGGAGGCTAGGTTAATCAAATGTCATTCTGTTCCCTGACATAAACTGATCAATGATAGATACAAAAGATTGAAGAACTATGTCTGGATTCTTTCTCGATTTTACTAAGCTTCTGTGTCATGTTTGGCATTATGGGGATATTTTCAGGAGTTGGGAACCCTCGTGATGATCATAAGAATTCTAGAGTAGGATCTTTTTTTCTGAGAGTGAAAGATTTATTTAAAAGATCGAAGGCTCAGCTTTTCAACATAAGGTATAAATGTCCAAGAATTTTCCTTCTACCCAGGTGCACCATCCAGCCCTTTCTTTCCTTAATTGCCAGCAAGGAATCCCATGCTCTACATCCCTTTTACAGATTCCAGGAAATTTTCCCATCCCTCTCTTTCCTACAACTCAAAATCTTTTCCTTTCTCTCCCAGGACACCTGGAATAAGCTCTTTATTGAGTTTAGACTCTTTTCAGAGCAGGAGATTGTAGTAACTTCTGTTTATTGCCTTTCTTGCAAAAATCTGAGTCAAAAAATTGCAATAAGCCCGGTGCCTGCTTAGAAAATGGGTATTTTAATGTGTGCTGGTGTTGTGAGTTGGGAGAGAACAGAAGAAATATAACTGGAATAGACTCAAATTAATACCTCAAACTATCATGCTACAACTGGATTGAACAGCTTTGGAAAAAAAATTTTTAAATTCACTGTCCCAATCTTGTTGTTCCAAGTAAAACACTGAGATGGATTAAAAGTTATATTTGAATCATATCAACAGAATTCATTTTATTGTCATTAACACAGACATCAGTGGACCCCTTGGTCCCTTTACGAGAGATTACAATTCTTAGTGAAAGAGGCCTGACATTATTTGGACTTTTATTATAAAAGAGTGAAAGAAGTTTGGACTCTAGTATCATTAAACAAAGGAAAGATTCAATCTTAGAGAAAATCATGTGGATGTGATATTTTTAAGGCACCAAACAGCAGGCATAAAGAACCTTGCTTACAACAGCAATCACATTTTATCCAATAAAAGCACTTAGAGACAGCAGGTGTACCCATATATGTGGTCTGGGTTTTGCACATTAGCTAGAAGTTTGAGTTGCTATGACTTCACAAGCCAAACAAAAGAAAACAGTGTCAATAGATGTGCTTCTTAGTGTTTAGACCGTTCTATCGCCGCTGTATTCCTTACTTACCAGAGTCACTTTTTGTTTCATTTTATTTATTTAAAAACATACTGTGACTTTTGTTCATGGGGATTCAACTGCCTGACTTCTAGAGAGCAGCATAAAAACAGTGATTATAAAGCAAGACTACAGGGTGGAATGGGCATGGGTTACATTACAGGAGAAAGATGATGTTATTTGGTTCCAGTAAAAGTTACCCATTGAATTGGCAGTCAAGAGTGTTATAAATAGAATGTTTCTAATTAAAGGAAAATAGGGCTAAGCTGATTGGAATAAACATTTGGCTACCCAAGGCACATGGAACTTGACAGAATATATTCTTTGCCATATCCTTGGCCTGTTTCAGAAGCCACAAGCTATCTGTTTCTAATCTGCCACCTTGGATCAGGTAAAGCTTCTCATAAAATTTCTTGAGTATTATCAATGTCTTCTAGAACAGCACATTAATCAGCTAAGGGCAAGAGTATTAGTAAAACCATATGGATGCAGCAATGTTGGGCAGAAGGCCCACAAAGGTATTCAGCATGCAATCAGTTCCAGACATTGTGTTCTTGGATCATTGATTCAGCTCTGCTCAGCTTCCACATGGCCTGCAAGCAACACAGACCAGTCATTCCAAATGCTCTGTCTTGCACGCCAGCTGATACTGCTATCACAGCAAGAACTGATTTCTTAAGAACATCTGCTTCTGCAGTGTCCTCAGCCACCAGCTCAGGAAAAGTAGGCCATTCTAATCTCAGTCTTCTCACTTTTCATAGTTGTGTGGAATGAATCAGAAGTCGAAACATGAGACTTTGTTAGTAGTAAGTTAAGCTTCCACATTAATGTCTAACAGTGTTAGGATCTAAGAATCAAAAAACTGGATTATTAGATGTTTCTCTATATGTGATCTCATTCCTCTCAATCTGTGTTTCTCATTCCTGTTTGCTAATGCATTTTTATTGTGAAATATAACACACATCAGAAACTCAAAAAAAAAAATGCCTCAACTAATTATCCCAAAATAAAACCTGGGTAATAGTTGCCCAAGTCAAGAAACAGTATGTTTTAATACTCCAGAAGGCTCTCTTGTTCTCCTTTGCATCTTCCAAAGATAACCATTACCTATCGTTAATTGTGACTACTTTCTTCTTTTACTTATCAATTAACCACCTAAAAAGACATCCTCAAATTCTAAAATCTGGTTTTCCTTGTTTTTAAACTTTATTTAAATGGAACAATATCATATATGTGGCGTTCTATTTGGCCTCTTTGATTCATCATTTTGTTTGTGAAATTAATGTTTTAGTAGATGCATTTCATTTTTATTGAGATTCATTATTGGATTATATGGCTCTCACAATTTATATATCTTATGTTAATAAATATCTAAATAGTTAATTATTTCTGGTTTGGAGCTTATATTAGAGTTCTCCAGAGAAACAGAATCAATAATGTGTATATGAATAGACACTCATGACTAAGTATATATATGAGAAATTTTAATTAACTGATGGGATTGTGGGGGCTCATAAGTCCAAATCTGCAGGGCAGACCAGCAGGTTGGAGATGTAAGGAATAGTTGATATTATAGTCTTGAGTCCTGAATGCATTCTGGAGGCGGAGTTACTTCCTTTTTTGTTTTTTCCTTAAGGCCTTCAACTGATTGGATGAGGGCCACTCATATTGTGGAGAATAATCTGCTTTACTCCAAGTCTATTGATTTAAATCTTAATCACATCTAAAAAATACCTTCACAGCAACATCTAGACTAGGGTTTGACCAAAGATTGTGTACCTGGCCTAACAAAGTTGGCACACAAAATTAACCATCACAGGAAAAATGCTGGTATGTATATTGTACATGTGTTTTAATAAACAGTTACCTTTATCATGAAAAGTACATAAGAATGAAACTGAATAATCTCAACATTTTTTCCAAATTTGTAATACTGGTTAATCTCCATCCAGCACTGCATGAGAGGTCTTATTGCTCCATATTCTCTTTTTCTAACTGTTCACATCCCTTGGCTATTTTCGTATTGGCTGTGGTCTCTGATTTGCTTTTTGTTTTTAAACATCTTGGATACTAGTCCTACATCAGTTGTATGCACTGCAAATAAAAGTTTTCTACCATTCTTTGGCTTGCCCTTCAAGTTTCCTAATTTTTTGATGTATAGAAAAAGTATCTTTTGATGAATAGAATCTCATTTCAATGTAGTCAAACATATTGATTTGTTCTTTAATAGTTAATGCTCTTTTTCTAATTAAGAATTTGACAGTTATTATGTGTTGTATTATATATTATGCATTATGTATCATTATATATTAAATAATATATGTATCTTCTAGGGGGTGTATTGCTTCGACTTTCACATTTAGATCTACATCCACTTGCAACTGATTTTGTGTATGATGTGAAATAGAGGCCAATTTTCATCTTTCCCTATCCATTTATCCATTTATCCCAGAATCATTTTTTTTTTTTGAGAAAGATTAGCCCTGGGCTAATATCTGCCACCAATCCTCCTGTTTTTGCTGAGGAAGACCAGCCCTGAGCTAACATCAGTGCCTATCTTCCTTTACTTTATATATGGGACGCCTGCCACAGCATGGCTTCACAAGCAGTATCCAAGCAGTGAACCGCTGGCCATCAAAGCTGAATGTGTGAACTTAACCACTGTGCCACTGGGCCGGCCCCCCACCATCATTTTGTATAAGATTATTCTTTCATCAACTATATTATACAGTGCCATGTTTTTCTTTGATCAAATATCCATATGTGCTTGAGTCTGTATTGAGTTTTTATTCCATTGGTCTATTTCTCTGTTCTTGCACAAATACCATGCTATCTTAATTACTATTAGTTATTATTATTATTTTTTCCACGTGGCTAATCAGTTGTATAAGATCTCTTTGAATAGTCCAAAACTTGCACAGTAATCTGAAATATCAACTTTTTTATACAAAGTATTTGTATAAAATATGTATCTATTTGTATACTCTGTATTCAGTTTCATTGGTCCGTATTTTTATTATTCATAGTGTGGAAATTAGTGTAGTTTAATAAGAATAGACGTTTGATATCTGGTACAGCAAGACTCTGACTATATTCTAATTCAATAGCGTTTGTTCTTCGCTCTTATACTTCTGTGTAAATCTTAGTATTATTTGTTATGTAGCCACCACAAAAACTCATTAAGATTTTGTTTGTAATTACATTGAATCTGTAGATAACTTGGAGAGACTTAACATATCTCCAGTATTAAGACTTCATACTGATGAACATGGTGTACTACCTATTTATTTAGATTTTCTTTCAATATGTGGGGTATATTATTCTCTTTACTTAGACACTGTTTCTTCAAAAAATTTTCTCTGTCAATATTGTATATATTTTATTAAATCTATTCCTAGGTACTTTATATAATTTTGTTTCTTTTGTTTTACCTTGGTAGTGGTGGTATATCTCTGTTGCTAATATATAAAAATGCAATTTTTGGCATTAATGTTATATGTGGTTATCTTGTTAGTCTCTTATTAATTTCTCAATTTGTAGTTCTTTGGGAGATTTTTATAACAGCTATAGTGTTGTATTTCTCCCTTCCTAATCCTTTTTTTAAAAAAAATCTATATTTGTTGGCTTTCAATTTTTCCTTTTTTTTAATATCTCAAGTGTTGAATTTTAGTTATCTTTTTGTAAAAATCACACAAAGCTGGATTGGTTGTTTTTTTTTCCCCATCCAATCTGACATTTCCTGTCATTTATTGGTCAGTCTTGTCCATTTACGTGTGTTGATATTAGGCTTTTGAATTTCAAATATTTTTCTATTTTTTTGTGTGCTATATATTCTTTTTTTTTGAGGAAAATTAGCCCTGAGCTAACATCTGCTGCCAATCTTTCTCTTTTTTGCTGAGGAAGATTGGCCCTGAGCTAACATTTATGCCCATCTTTCTCTACTTTATATGTGGGATGCCTGCCACAGCATGGCTTGACAAATGGTGCATAGGTCAACACCCAGGATCTGAACTGGTGAACCCCGGGCTGCCAAAGTGGAATGTGTGAACTTAACCTCTGTGCCACCAGGCTGGCCCCTTGTGTGCTATATTTTTATTCGCCAAATTGAATAATAGAAATAAGGGCAAAAAGGAACAAGGAAATATTATTTTCTCATGGATCAAAAATTATATTTGTATGTGTCTTACCCTCCCACAGGTTGAAGTTGCTAAGGAATAGAAGAACTATTATCACCTCCATAGTACTTGACACTCCCTTCCACTGTGTCATTTATTACTGAATTTTGCATATGCTTATGATTAATAAATAATTATTGAATTTAATTATATTTCAACGATTAATCACTTCTTTTAGCCTCAAAACCATTTCATTGAAAAATAGTACATATTTACCATAGAAAACATGAAAAATATTAAATGTAAACATAGTATAAAAGTAATTATCTCAAGATATTGGTTGAGGAAGGTGACGAACTATTGGCTAAATGTTTTTAGATCAAAAAACTGTATATACTAATTTTGTCATAGACTATGAGCCATCTGAGATATCCATAAGGTCTATTTTTTTAAGTTACACTCTGGAAATTTCTGCTTCCATCTGCATATGTGGATTGGTGGATCATAGGAAGTGGGGATACAGTGAGGTAAATTAATGAATAATGGATGAACAAAATAATATTTACACTTGACCTTGAGATTCAGTTCGGATCTTGGCACATTTTTCTATGTAAATCATGAAACTTTGAGATTTGCGCCCTCTGTTTCATGGTTGGGTGCCACCTTAACTCTCCTTTGAGTTCGAAGTGAGTTGCAATTCTTTGTATCTTTTTCCAACAGGTAACTCATGTATGAATAATCTAGCATGATGCTGATAAGTCATAAAATAGGTGAACCCAAGAAATCAAAATTCCTTGATCAGAGAATAAAATAATAATATCTGACATCTAGAGAATTTACTATGCCATGCTAGGTACTGTTTTAATTATTTTGTGTATAGTAAGTTATTTAAACTTCACTACCACACCAAAAGATAGGTGTATTGTATTTTGGAGGAGGTTAATTAATTTTCCTGAGGTCACACAATGTTATTCATTTGAATTCACATAATTTGGCTCCAGAATCTAGTATCTTAACCATCACTGTCTGTTTCTTCAGAGTAAGTAGTAGTAGAGGTCCTAAAGAGTCAATTAAAGTTCTGTTTTCTGGTGCAAAGAACATTTCTGAAGCTCTGTAAAGATCGATTAGTAGATATTTACTGCTAACTGATGTATATGTGTGTGTATGTGTTGTTTTACAAGATATCAAAACGGGCCCCAGTAATCAATCATTTGGATGTTCAATTAGTGTATTCTTCTTTTCAAATCCTGTATGTGCCAGTTGTAGTGATTCAGAGCAAAGTTTGGCTTGATTTCATTTTTTTCCCCCCAGTATGAGACTTGCTAGAGTCCTAAACTTGGTGTGTTTACTGCTTGCCAACGTTATCATTTTCTGGAGTTAGAAGAGCTGGATCTTGCCTCAGTTTCACTGAGATAAAAGTATCATGACTTTCTCTACTCTACTCTGGTCAGTCTAACCATATGGAGGTTTTAAAAAATTGTTTTTGATATCGTCATAACCAAACACATTTTGAGATGTGCAATGTAACAGGAATGTTATGACACCTAATTAGTAATGAATACAGTATATGAAATAGGATATTGATTTAGGGCAGACTATAAAGGCATACCTACCTAGGTTCAAATGCCAGCAGTCTTTTAGGTATATGACCTTAAACAACATGCACAAATTTTCTGTGCCTGTTTTCTCATTTATAACATGTGAATGATGATACTAATTTTAAACACAAAATAGAGTTATGAGAATTAAGTGAATTAATATGTATGTTATATATATATATAATATGAATAAACTAATGCTGTCTTTCACAGTAAGTGCCATGTAAGTGATAACTTGTATTAATAGTCTATCACTTTCTTGAGTTAGAACAACTTAGCCCTCATTAAAATACATGCAAACAAATGTCTAAACTGTAATAATATTATAAACGGGAAGTTATGGTACTATGGAGGATATAACAAGGAAACTCAAACTAGGCCAGGGATACATTCAAAATACGAATGATGGAGGATTAGATAGAAGAAATATGTCCAAGTGGAAGGAATAACACTAGCAAAGATCCTATGGAGAAGGAAGCAGGGTCCATTCAGAGAATGGAAAGAAGCCCAGTGTAGCTTGAATTTAAGAGGGAAGAGGAAATGCCAAGAAATATATTCTTGAGAGTAAGTCAGATACTGCAGGGCCATGTAGACCTTGCTATAAACGTAGTCTTTATTCTAATAACAAGGTATATCCATTTAGTAGGTGGCTGAATTTGTCAGCCATGTGTCTGTGTTCATCATGAAGAGACGATTCTGGCCAGCTGTTTGTTACTATTTCCCAATCATGTTTGGCCAATTCCCACAAATCAGATCACTGCATTTTCTGTATTGGCTTCAGTTTTCTTTGTTTTGTTCATTCTTCCCTGAACTGTGTCCTCTCCAAATGTTTGTGAAAGACCTAATTCCCAATAGAAGGTGAATATATTTAGAGATAGGAACTTTAAAGAGGTGATTAAGTTAAAACGATTCCAATTAACTAGGGTGGACCCTAATTCAATCTGACTGATGTCCTTATAAGAAGAGGAGATGAGGACATACCAAAAGATACCAGGTATCTCCTTGCAAGCCAAGGAGTAGGTCCTCAGGAGAAAGAAAACCTGCCAACACCTTGATCTTGGACTTCCAGCCCCCAGATCTGTGAGAAAATTTTTATTGGTGAGCCACTCAGTCTGTAGTATTTTGTTACTGCAGCTCTAACACACTAATACTCTCTTCTCCTTTTTTCTTTTCTTTCCTTTTTTTAAAAATATTAAGTCTACAATCTTACAACTGGAAATTATCCAGACAACCCATTTGATATTGGAAAGATGATGAACAGTTATTTTGGGGACACTCTAACATGCCATTTCCTGGAGGCTGTTGATTACAGCTAAAATAAACTCAGGGAACAAACAGGAGTGTGGGATCACATTTTGTGGCTCTCATTCTGGCAAAGCTCCCATTGAAGCCATGGGAGTCAGATCTGAGTAATAGTTTTACCATCCACGGCCCTGCAGTTGGTGCAAGGGGATGATTCTAATAATCCTAGCACAACTCCTTCAATAATTAATGCTTTAGTTTTTTTAAATACCAAAAAAGCTCACATGCAGTGTCAGATCCCCAAATTATAACACAAAGTATATGTTTTGCAGTAATTTACATGAAATTAATTCTATCCCAGAGTTCTGGTAAAAACGAGGAGCCATTTAAAGGCTGAGCTCTGGCTGTTTACGTATCATTAGACTCCCCCTGTGGAACCATTTCCTTGTAAATCTTCATAGTCCGTTTGTATTCTGTATGCATTTGGTCTCTTGACAGCTCCGATGGTTCTTAATTATATTTCTCTTAGGCAGTCCCAGTTGTAGGTGTCTTTCAACTAACAACCGGTAGTCATATGCCATCATGACGCCATGACAAAAAGAGCTAGTCTCAACCTAATTATTAATAACCATAGTAATATCTTTCTAGCTTCTTCCAAGAAAACATGAAAAGCACATTACCTGATTAATTAACAGACTATTCCAGTAAATGAAGCATAGTTTTAGTTGGTCAAGTTTTTTAAAATTTCTGTATTTATTTTTGACCTCAAGTGCCCAGGGTTAAGTTAATCACATTCCAGTTTCTGAACCACTAGTATTGATCTGCCAGAGGACCAGTGTATTCTATTTGTTTTTAATTATTCTTCAATCCCATTTATCACTCTCATGCCCTCCTCCCTCTTAGGCGGTATTCAAAATATGGTTTTTAAAATTTTATTTTTTCCGGCTTTATTGAGATATAATTGACATAGGTTTAAGGTATATACATAGTGATTTTATGTATGTATATATTGCAAAATTATTGCCGCAATAAGTTAACGTATCCATCTCCTCACATAGTTATACATTTTTTTTGTGTGTGGTGAGAACTTT